>NC_143056.1:51236944-51401666 GCF_052426305.1 Pelodiscus sinensis | reverse complement strand
GAAGGCTGTGATCCAATCCCTGCTACATAGAGTAGAGAATTGGCCAATGACTATAAACAATGTATACTGGACGCTATATAAATCAGATGGTGGAAGAAGATACTACACATATTATAGCAAGACTAGATAATAAATACAAGAGAAAGGAATTTGACACAACAGGACATGTTATAGAGTATCATCAAAGAAATACTGCTCAGGTGGTGGGGACGTGTACACTGTATGGAAGCAGGCACTGAATTGAGTACCGAAGGGAGAAAAGAGAAATCAAGGGAAGCCAGCAAAACCTGATAAAAGATAGTGACATAGGACATTGAATGTGCTGGCATCACCTGGAAAAAAGGAGTACAACTAATGCGTGACCACACTCAGTAGAGGAGCTGCAGTGCTCAATGTTTCAGCAGCAAAGTCAGAACTAAGGTTTAAGGTACATCTTCATATTTAGTATCACAAAACACTTTACAGAGAAAGGGCAGACACAGCATTTCATAGAATTAAGTTCCCCTTTCTATAAAGTTACCTGAAAGCTGGGACTGCCAAATCTCTTCAGCTTCCTCTGATGCACACTGCTACTTCTCTCTCCCTTCTAAAATATGTTTGCAACTATAATCACAATGTGCTTTACTTATATTTATATAACCCCTTTGGAAGTTTCTCTCTTCCTGGAATGTTGGACTGAGCCTCTAGGGCAATGGTGGAGAACCATTTTTGGGTCAAGGGCTGCTGACCCACAGAATAATCAGTCAGGAGCCACACAGAAGTAAAAAACCCTCACTGTGGCCCCCAACTGAGAAGCAGAACAACACTCCCCACATTCCCCTCACATACCAGAGCTTAGGCGTGTCCAGCCTAGTAGCTTTTTTGTGCTCCAGCCCTACCATGGGTTGCAGGGGGGCTGGAGCACCAGTGCGGGTGCTGCAATGCTAGGGGGAAAAGGGGTCTTGTGCCTCAGGGGCTGGATCCAGGCAAGCTGGAGGCTGCCTCCGGCCCCTGGGCATGAGGGTCCCCGCCCCTGCTCTAGGGGACCTACCCTAAGGCTCCAACAATGGCTTCAGAGTCTCTGGCAAGCTCTTCCAGCTCCAGGTCAGGTTCATCCTCCTCCTCATCGTCTGATAGGCACTAGAAATTGCCCTGGGAACCAAGACTAGCATCTGTTGTGCAGTCAGGACATAGGCTCTTGGCTAAGTGCCTACAGACCACTAATGCCCTGCCCATATGCCTGCTGGCTTCCTGGGAACCTTTGGGACACTTCTCAGTGCTTAAACTTCTGCTCTTTCACCCACTCCCAGGCAAGATCACTGGCAGCTCCAGCTTCCAAAGCACCTCAACTGCCCACAGTCATTGAGCCTATTTCCCCTGGACCTATGGGGTTATTCTGACCAGAACCTATGGTGCAATAACAGGACCCACCACTGGCACAGCAAAGCACCTCTTCATCCTCTCTAGATGGTTCTATCATGCTGGAACCTTCCTTTCCCTAATGCCCTAGGACTTTAAGGCATATCAGGACTTCCTGAGGAATATGACCACCACCTTGAGCTCCTGCCAGCTACCCCACTGTCCGGCTGCTTCACAGCTTGGAGTGGCCGGCCACTGCCAGAATTCACTGACAAGGGTCAGTTAACTGGTAAACATACCAGTAAGCCTCAGTTTGCTTACTAGTTAACAGGTTAACATCCCACCTCCAATGAGTATTGCTGGTAAGTCACTCAGTAGAATACACAGCTGCATCTACTTGACAGACAAAAAATGGTTGCCTAACTCTAACCATTATTTTTTGAGACATGATGCAGATGTGTATTCCGTGACCCACCTTTTAGCCCCTTTGCACCGGAGCCTGTATTTCTGATGTTTGGTGTGAGGGGCTCAGGGTGGTGCTGCCCTTATATGGCCAACGGAAGAGCTAAGGTGGCTAGGTGTGAGTGTGGCCTCTTGGGTACTGCTAGGTAAAGTTCTCCAGGCTGTAATTCATCACAAGTTTAATGCATTGTGTACAATGCCTGACCAGGTTCAGCTGTTCAGAAAGTGATATCAACCACATTTTTCAAGCTATTAAAGCCTTACCAGTTCCCTCCGGTAACAATACATTCCCAATACTTTAAACCTTTTCAGTCTGAGCTTGCCCCTATTCCTAGATGACACAATCCTAACCATAAAATCCAACTATGGGCTCTTGCTCTGTTGCCAGTAAATGCATTTATTCCATGGCAAATGAATAGTTCTTTTTCTTTTTAAATGGTGTGGGAGTAGGAATCATGCAAAATGACTAAGCCTTGTCTATAATGAGTAGCATTTACTATGGGCAGTTTGGGAAAATTTGGCCATAAATCACGAAAGGTATGAATGTTTAAAAATATGCCTTGGTGAATGCACAGTAGAAAGCAGCATTATCTTAAGCATTTTCCATAGAAGAGGATGAACTGTACAGAAATCCACAACTCTATAACCAAGCAGCAAAAGGCCTGGAGCAACCCTCTTGCTGCTACTCCTCAAGGACCATAAGGTAGGAAGTACAGATCTCCTGAGTCCTACCTCTGCCACTAATTGTCCTGATCAGATCTTTGATTTCACAAATAATTGTTTAAATATATTTCTCCCCTCTCTTGGCAGCTGCAGTTTTGTCAGTAAGAGTCTGCAAACATAAGACAATAGCATGGAGAGTACACGTATAAAGATTGTGGACAATACCAAGATGGGAGTGTTACAAGTGCATCAGAGATTAGGATTAAAATTCTAAATGATAAGAAGTAAATAGGATGAAATTCAATAAATGCAAAGTATATCACAATCAGTTGCACACATACAACATGGAAAATGACTGCCTAGAAAGGAGTATTGTAGAAAACTATCTGGGAGTTGTAGTGGATTATAAGATAAATATGAGTCAACACGGTAACACAATTGCAAAAAAGCAAACATCATTCTGGGATATATTAACAGGAATGTTGTAAGTAAGACATAAGAAGTATGTCATAAGAAGAGTGTTGTGAGACATAAAAAGTAATTCTTCTGCTCTGCTTCACACTGCTATTGCCTCAAATAGAGTATTGTGTCTGGTTCTGGGTGCCACATTTCAGGAAAGATGTGGACAAATTGGAGAAAGGCCACAGAAGAAGAGCAAAAATGGCAAAAGGTCTAGAAAAAGTGACTAATGAGGAAAGACTGAAAAAACTGAGTTTATTTAGTCTGGAGAAGAGGAGAGAGAGTGGGGGACATGATACCAGTTGTCAAGCACATAAAAGGTTGTTGCAAGAAGGCAGGTAAAAAATTCTTGATAACTTTTGAGGCTAGGACAAGAAGCAATGGAACTAAATTGCAGCAAGGGAGGTTTAGGTTAGACATTAGGAAAAAACTTCCTAACTGTCAGGGTGATTAAGCACTGGAATAAAATGCCTAGGGAGGTTGTGGAATCTCCAACTTTGTAGATTTTAAAGAGCAGGTTGGACAAACACCTGTCAGGAATGGTCTAGTTATTACTTCATCCTACCATCATAGAATCATAGAGCTGGAAGAGACCTCAGGAGGTCATCAAGTCCAGCCCCCTGCCCAAGGCAGAACTAATCCCAGCTAAATCAACCTAGCCAGGGCTTTGTCAAGCCGAGACTTAAAAACCTCTAGTGATGGAGATTCTACCACCTCCCCAGGTAACCCATTCCAGAGCTTCACCACCCTCCTAGTGAAATAGTTTTTCCTAATATCCAATCTAGACCTCTCCCACTGTCACTTGAGCCCATTGCTCCTTGTTCTGCATCCGTCACACTGAGAACAGCCTTTCTCCATCCTCTTTGGAAGCTCCCTTCAGGAAGTTGAAGGCTGCTATCAAATCTTCCGTCCTCTTCTCTTCTGCAGACTAAACAAATCCAAATAACTTGAGTGCAGAGACCTTCCAGTTCTACACTATGATTACATTGAGATTTTATTTATCTATCTTTTGGTTTTTTAACTCCCCCTGCCCAGTGTGTGCTCATGAGAGACTATTACTGTCGTCCTCTCGCCCACATTTTGGTTATGGTCCCTGCTGGAGGAGCACTCACTGAATAACCAGCTTGCCCAGCAATTAATTCTGCCTCTTCCCCCTTCAGGTCAGCTGCCTCATCAACTTAGCCAACTTAACCTCACCCAACCCCCCACCTTATCAGTTTAGATCTCTCACATACTCCCACTCTTCATGCTTCCCTCTGAGGGCTGGGGTGAAGGAGATAGATACTTCAGGGGCATTTCTCCCCACTTTGCCTCTGTCCAGCCCAGATGCACAGAGAGAGAAAGGAAGAGGGAGGACTAGAAGCACTATTCTGTCCCCCTGTTCCCTTCCCTAACTCTCATGTTGGAGGAGGAGAATGGAACCTCCCTGAATTGCTGGGCTCATGAGTTCTCTCCTTGCCTTCTGTGAAAATGGCTTTGGGTCACTAGGGGAATTCACCCACAGTGGCTCTGATGGACTATTTTTCCCCAAGAGGTGACCAAGTAGTCTTGTAAACAGTCAGAGAGTGCAAGGCAAAAGCTTCTTGTGTCACTGGGGGTATGTCTAGACTACATGCCTCTATTGTCAGAGGCATATAAAATAGGCTACCTGACATAGTCAATGAAGCGGGGATTTAAATATCCCCGGCTTCATTAAAATAAAAATGGCTGCCACGCTGTGCTGGCTCAGCTGATCATTGGCACAGCGCACAAGTCAAGACATGGATCGGTCAACAAGGGAAGCCTTTGTCGACCGCTCCCTTATGCCTCGTGAAATGAGGTTTATAGGAGCGGTCAACAAAGGCTTCTCCTTTTGACCGATCCGCGTCTTGACTTGCACACTGTGCTGACGATCAGCTGAGCTGGCACAGCGTGGTGGCCATTTTTATTTTAATGAAGCCGGGGATATTTAAATCCCCACTTCATTGACTTTGTCGGGTAGCCTATTTTGCATGCCTCTGATGACAGAGACATGTAGTCTAGACATACTTTGGGAGACTAACCCAGATACAACAAAAATCACTCTCTAAAACCACAGTTGGTGGAGTAGGGAGTATATGCTGGCTCAAAAAAACATAAGAAACTGACACAAAACTTTTTTTTTATCATAGATATTTTGAGGAGGAAAAGGTCAAAGCCCATGAAGAAAATAAGAGACATTTAGATACAAATATATATTTTTTTAATGCCTGTCAAAAACTCTGCTCTGAAGGGATGCCTGGAATTTGCAATGCTGACATGTCTGGAGACAGAATTCTGAGACTCACCCTAATGCCAAGTTCAGAGCCAAACCTCCTGCAAAGACCTACCCACACACTTAACTTTATGAACGGTGAGATGTCATTTTGACTTCAATGAGGCAGCTCTCGGCATCTAAAGTCAAACACGTACATGTGTTTTACCAAGATTGGAGCCCTGCTCGGCCTACTGGAATGTCCCACTGTGAAGACTTTCAGATGTGGAGGAGGCAGAGATTGTACATCCTCAAGCCAGTGCCTATGAGTAAAATTTTTAAAAATGTTTAAGTGACTTAGAAGCCAAAATTTCATTTTCAGAAGCTACACAGGGAGCCCTCTGCACCCGCCTGACTTGGAAGTGAGTATATAGGGCAGAATAGGGATGCACCACCACCCCAGTAATACTGAGGAGGAGGAGAAGGCTGGTGAGCCCAGGACCACACCACTGCTGAACAGCTCCTGTCCTCCCAATTTTTCAAACTCCCAATTATCTGAAAAAAAATCAATGTTGACTCACGCTAGTCAGATGTAGTCATTTTACTATACTTACCAGAGGATAGGAGCCCTTAGATGCTTTAAAAAATCTCCTACTAGGTACCTGTTTGAATCTTTAGACAACTAATAACCATTGGATATTTGGCCCTCAAGGCTAGTAACACCCAACCCTGCAGGCTCAAGGTGTGGGAAAGAGGCTGCAGTCCTGGATGGGATGGGGTCTACAGCCTCCCCTCACACTTTGCTCCTGCTGGGAACAGGCACCATTGGCCCTCCAGCAGTGCAGGAAGAACTCTGCAGTCACAGTCCCACACATTCACTCCCATGACAGGAGAGTTGCAGAAGGCTCCCTGCACTTTCGCAGGTGCCATTCAGCCTCTGGATAGCATCTCCCACAGCTGGAGACTCCTCCTTGCAGCCCAGACCGAGTATCTCTGGTCTATTATCCAAACCCTTGATTGTCCAATCTATTCCTTGTACCCCAGCATGAGACACAGGCGGCAGAGACATGCATCTCATGTGTGTGTCATACTGGGGGCAAGGATATGGATAATACAGAGGCTCAGATAGCAGGATTTTGGATAAGCAGGAATATACTGAACAAAAAGGAGGCCCTCAGAAATGTGGTTCATCTTCTAATCTTGTTTTTGTCGTACTTTAAAAATAAGAATGTTAAAATAGCAAAGCAGTGACACAACCCTTCGACACAGGACAAGTCAAATACGTCCCCTGAAAACATGATATGGAGTGAGACAGAAATAGATCTCAACTGACCCTACATGAGAAAAAGCAGGTGGTTGATGCGAGGCAGAGAAACTTGCTGTGGCAATGTTGCTACCACATGAAATTTCTTACCCAAACCTCAGTACATTTCATCCCTGTAATAAATAATGGTTTGTATCTACTTCTTCTCCACTTCCTTACTTATCTTAAATTGGTTCAAACAAACTCTGGCATTTTAACCCTGCTGATACCTTTGCTATGGTCCCAGCAGACCTATTTAGATCTCAAGGAGTTACATACAGGAGATGGAGAAATGGCTCAAAGGAAATAAGGAGCACGCTTTTCAAAAAGCTGGCGAATTGGTAGTTGGAAGGACAGACTCAAGGTAGCAGAAAGGAAACAGCAAGGCCTAGTAGCAGCAGGGCCTAGGCACAATGTTTATTAGTACTGTCTGCCATTAGTATTTGAATAACTCTGGAAGGCTAGATAGTTCCTCTCAACCACAGGCACGGGAGAAGAACTGGACTGCTGTATCAGGAGGCAATGCTCTTCACATCTCCCTGGAGCTGTGTGGGATAATCTATGACATCCCTTTAAGGGACACAGCATACTTCTTTCAGTGCATGGTTTGTGTGTGGGAGGGGGGAGAGAGCCATGGCTCTCTACCCTCTCCATATTCTCTTTCCGGAAGGTAGTTGTACATCTTGTGTTGTCTTGAGTGCCTGGCATTGTAATTCTGGCTCACAAATATATGTCACAAGAAGGGTGGGAGGCTCTTTACTCTCCCCATTTCCCTTGCCCCACATCCACCGCAGAGCTGATTAGGTGAGTTATAATCTAGCTCTAATTTATTTACTGTTGTCTTAATTACCCACCTTTTACACACACACACACACACACACACTTAACATTTTCCACTAACTTTGAATAAATTTGGCTGGCTTGGGAAACTTAGCAAGGAAGGTGCAGAGTGGGTAGTAGGTAGATTTTTCCAGAATTGTCCCAGCTCTAATAAAAATCCTATAATCTTCTAAATAATGTAGGACTGTTTCTTGGATCCTTCCTCGTCTTCTGTTTACAAGTGAAATGAGCCCATTTGCAGTGTCTGTCACTTTACCAACAAGGCCTCTATTCAGCTTCATTGCACCATTCCTTGGGTTTGTTCTTGCTGAGAATCATGGGCTAAATTGCCCTTTTTTCTTCTTTCATGGAGAATGATGCATTCCTTAGCTGATGCTTCCTGCTAATGGTCACATAAGATTCTAAATCACTGCTAGAAATTAGGTTTTGTATAAATGGTTATTCCATTCAAAAAGCTACTTTAACCCACTGTTCTGGGATTAACTGCGTCATCAAAAAGTTGAACTACTCCACCATCCACTGAAGTCAATTTACAGCAATTGAGGGTCTGCTCTGTCCTTCCTAAGCAACCTAAAGCAGATTTTCTGCAGATCCTCACCAGCTAAAGCTCATCTCTTTCATAATTTCATAGCTGGAAACCAAACCCTGATAGCCTGAATCTCAGTTGTGTAATTTAGCTTCCTCACTCCTCTTTATAAATACCAAAATTTGCTCTGGTTGGGGTATGAAAATGATGAAAACCAGACTTTTTCAATTTTGAGAAATCAGTTGTGTAAGCTCTTGGTTTGTATCTATCACCAAGACACCAGATATGTGGCAGCTGATGTAGTATGATATGTTTTCAAAATTGTGTCTCATTTTTGTAGCAGAATATGTCTTTACTATGGTTGAACAGCCTCGGACTAGCATACTACACAGTTTCAAGCATTATTTCTTTCCAGACTACCAGGCGACATGATGGGAGAATTTGACTTAAACATAGCATTGCTCTGCCAAGACTTTCCCTCTAGCTATTGGGTGAAGCATTGGCATCTTGGCAAATGAAGGCAGGATTGAAAACGAGAGGGCAACTGAGTATGTCTCTCTATTTATCAAGACTCAAAGGAGACGTGCTCATGGTATTTTTTTTATTGAAAACAGGATGCAGAAATCTTCAAACAAGTTGAAAAAGTGAAGTAATTTTTTTCATTCTAAGTTAAAAGTTTTTATTGGACTTTATATAAGCAAACCAATGAAGAGGACATGCAGTTTCCCCAAAAAAAGAACTGAAGAGGGAAAGAAAGGAAAATGCCAAGAAGAAAAGTGGGTCACAAGCTTTAATGACTGAAGAGTACATAAGGTTGAAGTGTGATACTGCGGTTTACAAGATGATGAATCATTCACATTTTTATTGAAGAATAAAGAAAATCTGCTTTCAAATTGCTAAAGTTGGTTAAGTATTTTGTATGCATTTCTTTCCAAGGGAGTCAAATCACAAAATTCAGACTTCCAGTCCACTATGGATAGGGATATTGAAGCCTCCCATCTTTGTAGGCTCCAGGGAATCATGGAGAAGCCAATGTTCTTGATAGTCCTTGAGATCCAGAGGATTTCCCACCTTACCAATAACTATGAAGAACACCTTTATGTATAGAGTAGTTCCACAGCACATGCATCAGTGTGCTCCTGGAATCAGACACTAACAACTGGCACTGATGTCATTAATAGTCTTACACAGTTCTTTTTTTGTAATGGTACTGCCTGGTACGCAGTACTGACACCTCCAGACGCAGTACCAGCACCTCCAATCAGAGCTCAACAACTTTTTCCTCTGGAGTACCAGCTCCTTTTATTTTACAAAAAAAAGCACTGGTCTTACACATTTTCTTCTGTTTTATTAAGTCCAGGAGAGAAACTTTAATAGTAAAACAAAACAGAGACCATAGAGTTTATGCATTTTTAAACTTTAGGTCTCTGCCCCATCTTGCTTTGAAAGGCTCTAAACTGATCTCAGAGGAATTTTAAAAACAGCTTAAACAATTTTAAGTTGTGTTTTGGGCACCCAACCATTAGGTGTATTTGATGCATTTAATAGGTTTTAAACAAACAAAAAGAAGTATTTCTTCATACAATGCATGTATTGTGAAGAATTTGTGAAGACCAGGACTTCAATAGGATTCAAAAAACAACTAGATAAATTCATGGAGGGTAGGTCCATCAATGGCTATTAGCCAGGTTGGGTAGGGATGGTGTCCCTAGCTTCTGTATGTCAGAAGCTGGGAATGGGTAACAGGGGAGGGATCACTTGATGATTTCCTGTTCTGGTGATTCCCTCTGGGGCACCTGGCATTGGCTGCTGTCAGAAGACAGGATAATGAGCTAGATGGGCCTTTGGTCTGTCCCAGTATGGCTGTTCTTATACATGTGACTAATGCTATATAAATCAAGAAAATATATAATGGATTAGATAAGATCTCTTTAAAGGGAACAACAACTCTTTCATTAGACAAAAAGTCTGTTTTAAAGACAAAATTATTTCATTTACAGTCTGGGAGAAGAAGAGCTCAACCCAACTATAAACACTTTCCAGCTATTCTTCCTCTCCCTAGTTAATTATGCATTACCTTATTTAAACAAACAGGCAGAATCTTTTGAGAAGCCACATATTACCATTTAAAACTAACCACCAACTTCTTCGTATTTGAACTGCATTTCAATGAGTTTGTCTTATGTGACCAGAAACTCTACACCTCAGCTGAGTTATTCCTACATTAAAGTCTAGCTTTCTTCTAAGCTGCTCATAGGAATCAAGATTTCCATGTATTATACAAAACCATGTGTTTTGAACGCAAATGTATAGTAGACTCCACTTGAATTCAAAACATGACTCCTAGCTTGCAACCATTCGTAGTACTAGGACTCCTACTTTGTGCAGATCTGGTGACATCTGAAGTAAGACGATGAATCCCCTTTTCCTCTTTAAATCACCGGACGCTGTCCTTTACACACTATTTTCGCTGCTAAAGTCTTTGGTCATCACTCACCTTGATTTCTCTAACCTTTTCCTCTCCACCTTCCGGTGCATCCAAAACACTGATGCTAACATCACTTTCTTCATGTTTTGCTCTTAAGCCTCTTATTTGGCTTCCTGTTTACTGCATGCAATTCAAAACCCACTTCATCTTCACCCATTTTGCCCATGAAAGCTTGTGATACTAGGTGCCACAGTACTACTCATTATTTTTAATATGTACTACTAAAATTTTATATTTCTATTACACCTCGGCTACGTCTACACTGGCCCCATAAAATGGAATAGTCATGCAAAGCAGGTAAGTCAGAATAGGGAAATCCATGGGGGATTTAAATATCCCCCGCGGATTTAAATAAACATGTCCGCCGCTTTTTTTCCGGCTTGGGAAAAAGCCGGAAAAAAGCGTCTAGACTGGCGCAATCCTCCGAAATAAAGCCCTTTTCTGGAGGATCTCTTATTCCTACGTGAAAGCCGGAATAAGAGATCCTCCGGAAAAGGGCTTTATTCCGGAGGATCGCGCCAGTCTAGACGCTTTTTTCCGGCTTTTCCCCAAGCCGGAAAAAAAGCGGCGGACATGTTTATTTAAATCCGCGGGGGATATTTAAATCCCCCGTGGATTTCCCTATTCTGACTTACCTGCTTTGCATGACTATTCCGTTTTATGGGGCCAGTGTAGACGTAGCCCTCAAGTATAGAGAATTCAAAAGCTCTTTGTCAACTGTATTTCAGTTCCATGTACGGTCAAACAATATACTCACAAATATTTACATTACACACATGCAAAACAGTCTAAGTTTCATCCAATAAGCAGAATTGTTCAAAATGGTAAGGATAAACATTTAAAACATCAGTGAAGATGAATTATTTAATGTATCCGTTGGTTGTTAAACCTGAAGCAAAACTTTCCATTATAAGCCAATACTAAACCAAGGTGCTTTACCTTTCACCTGTGTGATCATATGCCACTGTAGAATTATTATGAAGAGACTAGTGCAAATTGGACACAGCATTTTGGAGATGAGTGCTTTTTTAAAAATGAGGTGTTTAGATTTCTTGAAAAGTTTCCTAATATTCTTGGCTTGTAAGATCTCAAAAAAAAGATTGGGTCAACCAACCCCCTATTTTTTTTAGGTTGATAGCTTTGGCAAGAACTAGTATATTTGACAGTTTTTGGAAAGCTGGATGTTAGTGGGGAGGATGGACTGGGGAGCATGGCAAGATTTTAGGTGAGATATTGCAGGAAACCCATGCAGATCTTATCATACCTGCACAGTATGATTACAATACTTCTCTGTTATCTGACAGCAGTTCAGTCACTTAGCCAAAGTAACATGAGAGCGGCCATGCCAGATGCACAATAAGACAACCACAACTCCAATCTATTGGCTTCTGAAAGCCTGCATAAAAGCAGCCATGTCTTAGGGCCATTCCAAGGCCCACATTGCTGCTGCTATGCAGTGTGAATCTTGTGTTATAGATGAACCTTTTAAGACCTCTGATATATTAAATGTCTTTGAATGTCTGTATCAGTTAGCAGCAAACATCACAGTAAAGCTGGTAACCTGTAGCCTGCATACAGCCCATTGGGTTTCTATGTGTGGCCCATGAGACATTTTGTTTACCATTTCCCATGCATAGATTTGCCAGATTCCATTGGTTTACATCCATGTCATTTTTTCCCTACTGGTATTACTAAAGTGACACACACGTAAAACAAGCGTATGTGAAGTGAAGTGTGTGCTGATTGCCCCCGACATTGACTGTGAGAGAGTTGTGTGGTCTGGCTACATCCAAAGTGCTGTTACATCTCAGTTGGCACACCTGGCAAATTCTGGGTATGCAAGCGCAGGTAGTAAAACTAGCCTATCCCATGAGGCTGTCCTGGTTATGACAATCTTGTGGCCCACTAAGATGAAGGAGGGCCATTCCTGCGGCCCACTCACTAGCCTACATTGCCCATCTCTGGTTTACAATCAAGTCTCTATTCTACAGTATTACCTTATTCTATGATATTTGATTAGTGGGATAATACCACATTAGTACTGAACAGTTTACTAGACCAATACATTTGTTTATTGAATCCCATGGATATGCTAAAATGTGAGTTGCAGTCTTACAGCACCTAGTCAAAACTTATGGGTATAGCCAACATAAAAAAACAACCCTTCACTAAAGAGGAGTTACAGTTGAACTTAAGCACCTGTAAAATCAGCATGTACATTTCTGTGGTCAGCAATAACTGTGCATGAATTTCTATGGTGACAGTTAAGACATAATTCCACCCTGAAATATCTTGGTGTAACATTAGACCGAAGCTTCACATACCACCATTACCTGAAAAATATCCATTACAGACTAAAGATGCATGTAAATCTCATGCAGAAGCTCACAGGAATGGCTGGGGAGCTGCTGTAAAAATTCTACAGACCTCTTCAGTGGCCCTTATACACTCTATGACAGAATATTGCACGTGACTGGACACACAGCTCCCACACAGTACTTGTCATTTCTCATCTTAACACCACTATACAGATCATTACAGGCACAATAAAATGAACTCCCATACTGGTGCACAGCCACCATTCCACTGCCACAAATTCTTTGAAACATAAGAATCCTTTGGGAGTTCCACTGCATTTCAGACAACAAGGATTTTCTAACAACATAAAGACCTACATAGCATACCGAGATTCAGACTCAAATCCAGTAAACCTTTCTTGCTTGTGGCACAAATGCTCAAAGACTTGAGATTTTTCACTGGAAGATCAGTGACAAGTGATGCAGAAGAGCATCAAAGTCCAGCATAAATAGCTCCTTAAAGATCCAGCTAAAAAACCCAGTGATTTTGGAAAATTCCCAACATGAATAGAAAATATGGTTCACTTTGAATCACATTCGCATATCACATGGTTTCTTCATAAATGGGGACTGAGAGATACTCCTATTTGTGACTTCAGTAATGGACTTCAAGATATGAAATACCTCCTCAATCAACATCCCAAAAAATCATATCCAGGAGGAATCTCTTCCACCCACTCCACATCACCTGTAGCAGTCAGATGACCCACCTAAACATGGACATCTAACATTGCTGTTTTAAAGACAAACCAAAGAAGAAGTGGAAGAAATGTATAATTGACATGCTAAAATAATGGGCCAGAATGTCAGGCCACTGCATGGAAAACATTGCTAGAAATTCACACAGAGGGCCAGTTATGTGTCACTAAATTAAACCTCATTCCTCACTTCATATTTCTTGCCTTTCCTCCATGATTTAGCAAAATGCTTATGCACATGCTTAGTCTGAAGTCAGGGAGCAGCCCTATTGAAGTTAAACTGATAAGAACAGATATTAATTTATCTGGAGCATGTGCGAGGCTTCCGGGCAAGGACCGAGCGTTGGGCAGTAAGACAAAACGCCCTGCGTATGTCAGGGTACTGACTTGGGAACCGTTATGACGCCAATACAGCTTACTGACCTGACCCCTACCTTTCCGCAAATCGCGCTCCGAGAGCATGTTTGCACATCTTAGCCAAAAGGCCGAGAAGCAAAGTACTAATCCTGTGCATAATCTGAAACTATTTCTGTATATATTTATAAATTGCAACAATGCCTTTACCAGCATTAGATCGGGTCAGAATGAAGAGGAACACTGAAGAGTGATATTAACCAAGTTAGAGGAATAGTTCCATGAGGTTTTTAACATCACAAAACCATCAAGACTCAATAATGATCTCTAGAAAACTATTGTGCCAGTGTCCTGCTGACAGACAGAGACTAGTCTAACACCAGGGGGACTGAACCAGGGAACTTCTGGATCTAAGTACATAGGCCTCGACTGTATGAGCCAAAAGTCACATGACTGTTAGATAAGGCTGTAGCAGGCACATTGCTCTTTAAGTAGTCTCAGTACTACCAAAAGGGGTGGAGCACCACATCTAAGAGGTGTATGGGTTATACCCACATCAGAGTTTCAGAGTAGTGAGGCCCCAATAACAACAGACACAAAGCAAGGCTTTTATGAAAACCTCCACACTCTTTTAGGTGATTCAAAACTGTGCCAGGTCTGAAATTGTTATAAGAAACTCTGGCAGCAATCTCTAAATCCCTCAGGATCAGGTCAATGTATTGGATTATTATTAGGAGACCTGATGGGATTGGGTGCAAGACCTAAATGTGTACTTTAAATTACAAAATTATAATGTAAATCATTAATGAGAGGATGGTAATGTTGTTGTCAGTTTCTGGCTTTGTAGTGTAGGTGGAAGGGTTGGTATCACTATATTTTGATATATGAATATTCCTCTCCCACCCCAGAGGCCCTTCTCCAGTACAGGCACTCCCGTTCTCCCATTCAGTTGTCCTTTCTCCGTCCTCTGATGAACCCATTGGAGAGGCAGATGGGATCTTGGATTTACTTGGTGTAATACCCCAGCTATTAGGAAACACTGTTTTGTTTAAACTGCTTTGGCCAACTATTTGCCCTCCCTGACAAAACACAGTTCATATAACAAACTCTGTACAACAAATGACAGAAAATATGTAGGTCAAAATATCCTTTGACTTCTGTGAAGTTAAGCTGTGGCTCACTTAGGCCTTATATAATTAAACTTCTAGATGAACCCTCTTTATGAAGTGGAGGAAAGCAGTTTTGAACAGAAAAGCATCTGTCCGAGAGATGAGATGGAGCGAGAGGTCATCAGGTCCCCTGCACTGAGAACAGAATCAATATACTGTATATATTTCATTATCATGGTATTAAGGGCCTTGTGGTATTCCAGGGCCAAGCTTTTAGGTGTCTTAAAAATGAAAAATCTTCTCTGTTTTCTAAATCTGCAAGTTGCCTATATCATCAGCCCTGGGATGTAACCATAACCTTTTTCAATTCCAGTGAATTGAAAACAAGAGAGATTTTGTTTATATGGCAGAAAATGTTCTGCCAAAGGGGAACTCATATTACCCCCCTAAGAATGGTTCTTTTATGCTCCCTCATATATATGCTGCTTCAGCTTCCCATGTGTTTTTCTGATATATTAAAAAATAATAACGGGACACTTTAATCTCATATTTTTAAAAAATTATATTGTAAATAAATCTAAAAAAGACCCAAATTAAAAGACAAAAATGGGATCTAATGCTATCCCCATACCACATAATACAGATCCCTTTTTACAGAAAATACTGTTATTAAACTTGCTCTTCACAGAAGGTTTTATGAGGTTCAGAGTTTTCTCCCAATTAATTAGCAAGGCTGAAATCTGACTATTTTAGTTGGACTCAGTGTCTGGTGCTGGTTTTAACAGAAAATTACGCTGTTAAAGATATCTTTTTTCTAGCTGCAGGGTTTTATAATTGCGGTTTCTGGCTATTCATTTTTGTATGTGTGTTAGCATATTTTCTGAGAGATAATTTTTTGCATTGCAACTGTGTCATGATAATGGCAGTATTAGAGAATTATTATTTTTGACCAAGATAATAATTCTCTGAATTTGCCACTTTTTGCTTTTGCTCTGCTCAAATATTATTTGAAATCTTTCTATTATTTTCTATCTAAAAATCTACTGAAATCCAATTATTTTATTCCGTTCGGCTGCATTTACCTTGAAAACATTAGAAAAATTCTCAGGTGTTGCTCTAACAACAGTGCTGCTCTGGTGGTCTTAGCAAGAGTGGTAACTGTGGTATATCTGGAATATCATTGAAAATGACAAGCAATCATGTTAAGTGTGACAGATTGCTTGTAGTCTGTGGAATGCTGTGTGGAAGCCATGAGATCTGAATCATCTGAGTTAGTCTGCAGATAGCCAGTCTAGAGAAAGGTGGTGTGCATTGTACCTTTCTATTTTAGGGAGCAGCCTGATTTCTCTCTTACTCTGCTTTGGGATTCTTATGTTATTATTCTGAATTCTAAGAAATAAAGTAGTTGCCATCTTTCAGCAAGAATATGTATGTGTTTATCTAATTTCTCTGTCAGTGCATACTATGAATGTAATAGTAGTGCTAGGCAAAATCCATCACCAGCATTTTTATCATAGCTTCAGCTAACGCTGCTTAGAGCAGGTCTAAGCAACCTGTGATTGAAAACCCCAGCAGATGATCTACGCTAGAACTCACACCACTGGTAGTACTTGTAGGGCTGCACCAGAGTGTCTGTGGAAGGTTTTTCAGAAATTCAGCAGAGTAGACAAGGTATACTACCAGTATATTATACAGCTACTGATGTATGATTAAACAGCTCCCACACACTTACATACACACCAGTTATTTAGTCACTGGCACTCTGGTTGTCCGATGTGATTAGCATAATCGCTCTATAGTTATCATCAATAACTGTACACAGGTTAGCAGTTATTTTGACTGTACAATAAATATTTACATTCTTGTTCAATTATTTCTTAGTAACTATCTAGCGAATGGGCAAGTGCCTGTATTCACTCTGGTTATTGTAATCTCTCTTTGCTGACTGGTAACTCAATTCAGAATCGTGATGCTGCTCGCTAAATACAGATGCCTCCTCAATTTCTCACTCTAGTCAGATGAATTTCTGTATTAAAATTTCAGTACAATAAAAATAACTTGAGGATGCTTCCTGTTGACTCAAAAATTACCATAGTATGTGTGACTAAAAGCATTTGCCATCAGCCTTGGAATTTTCTTACAATATATACTGTAAATAGCAATCAAATGGCAAGAATATAACCTTATATAACCCTTGTCATATGAGTGACCAAGAAATAAACACTAGTTTTTTACAAATCACACTTTATTATAAGTATCTCATCCTTCAGCATCCAAGTTTATTCAGCTGTGGATATGGTTATTGCTTTGCAAATAAAAAGTATCCTCAAGTTATGATTATATTTTTTGAAATCCATATTTACTAACAATAGCTTCTACCTCATTTATATTGGTGTAATTCCACTGATTTCAACACCATTGCCCATGGATGTCAGAGTAGAATATTGCCCGAGCCATATAAAAAGGAACTTAAACACACAAAGCAAGATCTCCAGCTGACGTAGATTAATATACTGCCATTGAACTCAATGGAACTACTGCAGTTTACAGAAGCTGAAGATTGGACACACAGAGTTAATTTGGGATATATACAAATAAAATAAGATCTTTACTAAGAGTACTGGAAATTCTAGTGTTTATTTACTTTTAATCACATGAAAAATAATGGTCCAATTAATAACTGCTGAATAACAGGAGAACCTCTATTGAAATAGTCTTGACACCCACATTAACCTCTTGTGAATTCTCAAAGGTTTTCACAGGAAGGGCCACATTTTCAAAAACAGCCTTCCCGAAGCAGGGTTTTGTGCTCAGTCATTTACATGTAGCTACTCTGTTTACTCGTGCCATTCCGGGCTTCATTTGGAGTACCCACAACTCTCTCTGCAGTATTCAAAATATTCAAACAGCAATAGAGGGGGCTACAGGAGCTCATGACGTATGAAATTGCCCCTGGAGTAGGTCGGCACTAGGACTATGCACCAAGTTTAATTTTTAATCCATCTCGTTAGTTATTACAGTTTTTCATTTATAACAGATGTTTGTAACAGATGTTTGCAATCAGTATTCTGTTTATGGTAATTTAGTCTGCCTGAATACTTCAGGTTAAATGAGTCAGTGGAGAAGGACACAGATTGCAGTCTGGCTTTGTTTAATATGTGCATTTAAATAAGGTGCATATGCTTCTGTATTGTTTTTTGTCTAACAGTTTGTATTCATACTTCGGTTTCTAAATCTCTCTGACTGCACTTTTGTTCTGACAGAGCCAGGGTTGGTGGTGGGGGTTTGGGTTCTTTTTTTGTTGTTGTTGGGTTTGGGAGAGGTTGTTTTTGTTTTTTGGTGGGTCCACTGTGAGTTGAGTGTATTAGGGTTTCCTGTCCTCATATAACCTTGCAAGGTTTCTGTTCCCAAACTGCGTATCTATAACATATCATAAGCAAAAACATTGAGGTAAGATTTCCAATTCTAATACTATAAAAATGTTCTGCCTTGTGTTACTTCAATGAAATGAAAGACACCAGACATTTCTAATATAAGAGCCGAATTATTTCAAAACAGGTTCAGTTTGGGTGTGGGTTTATTAATTTAATAAAAACACTGGATCTAAGTGAACAGACCTCTTCACAGACAGTTTCCATTGTGCTAAGTTAATGTTGTGATTCAGAAAAAAAAACACATTTTTGAATTATGTGTATAGGTGACTGTATCAATGTAGGTATGCCGATGGCCCTGATTTTGAAATCTGATCCATGAACCTTGCAGCAATGCAGTCATGGACAGTTTCTCTGACTCCAGACACAGGGCCAGATGAAAGAATTTTTGGGTCCTGTGCACTAAGGAAATTGGAACCCCCACTTTCTCTGCAGTGAGAAGTGCTGTGGATGTCCTGTCCCCAGGGTGGAGGACTCTGAGGGTTGGTCCTGCCCCTGGAGAAGGAGCAACACCAGGGTTGGGTTGTGTCTTGCTCCTGAGGACTGGGAGGCCCTTCGTGATGGCATTCAAGAGTCAGCCTGCGCCATGCTTACCCTTCAGAAGTTCCTGTTCTGTGGGGTTGGCCCACCTCAATACTTCTGCCTACTCACTCTCTCCACATCATAAAGATGGAGCAAAACTTCTGTGTGCTCTCTTCACATGATTCAAAGCTGAACCTGCCTCTCCTATCATGACAAAGGGAAGGGTAGTCAATTCAAATCTGGTGGAGGTGAAGGCCCCCTGTGAGACTGAGGGCAATTTGTAAATGCACCTAGTTTAATCCAGGACTGCGCAGTGAGATTTAATTGGGGAGGAGATTGCAGTATCTTTAGGATGAGGAGACAGGTATCAAGATAACCTTGAGCCTCCACCTCCACCAGATTTGAGTTTATTAGGAACATATACTTCAGACAGAAGAACGCAACAAACTTTACTGCTCTGTGTATCCACAGCCTGTGACTCCCCTATCCTAGGCTTCTTTTTTCTATCCCAGCAGGAAATATGTCATGGGAAATGAAAGACTGCCTCTAAAATACACAGGAAAACCTTCATTTCCTAGAGGACTTATTCTATAGCAGGGTTATCAAGCTTTTTCTTTCTGAGGCCCCTTACAAAATGTAATAAATGCCCATTTGTGCCACACTAACTGGTTTTCTGCATATAAAAGTAAGGTCCGGGCATTAGGGAGTAGTAAACAGGTCAATTGCCTGAGGCCTTATAAACCTACAGTGCTGGCTTCTGGCCTGGTTGGCTGGGTTCAGGACCCCAGGCTTCAGCCCCATGCAGTAGGGTTTCAGCTTTCTGCCCCAGCCCTGAGGAAGTCTAATGTCAGTGCTTTTTTTGTGATGGTATTGCCCAGAATGCAGTACCAGCACCTCCAGATGCAGTACTGGCACCTCCAGTCAGAGCTTACCTGGAAAAAATGGAGCGTACCAGCACCTCTGTATGCAAATGTCCAACTATGGGCTGGGCCGCGTGTCTTAAAGGGGCCGCATGGAGTACTGGAGAGCCCGGAGTACTGGCACTTTTTTTTTTTTTTTTTTACAAAAAAAGCACTGTCTAATGTTGCCGCACTTGGCAGATGCCTAAACTCTTGTTGTGACGCCCCCAAGGAGCCTTGGGCCCCTGATTGAGAATTGCTGCTCTATATCATATCTTCCCTTTTTAAATCCCTTTCTAAATTACTGAACAAAAACGCCATTGTGTGAAATCTCACGAGCTATTACAAATACAATAATTGATTTGACAGCTCTTCAGGTTACTGTAGGACAACAGTCTGGATCAGTCTGTTAAGGCACTGCAGTAATCTTCCCAACCATTTATTGGCAAAGGCTTATCTGTAACAAACTGTTCACTCTCACTGTTAATAACAGGGTCAGCTTTGTAAATTGTTTCCAACTTGTACATCTGCTCTCACTTCTCTTCTCTCAGCCAAGCTGTCAGGTATCTTGACAGATGCTTACAATTCCTTCTTAAGATTTTGACTTATCTGAGATTACTAAGTATGAGTGGAGTGAGTCCTCTTTGATTGGTGTAGTTTTGATGGGCCAGTGCCCATCTTGCCAAATTTTCACCAAGTCTTTGTTTACTAACTGTGAAAGAGATCTTGCTCCTTTGCTGTAATATTTCATCTGATTGTACTTCCCCAGTCTCTTCCCCTTTATCACAGATTCCTTAGTCTTTCTTTGATTTTTTTCCCAGAGTTGATAATCAAGAACTGTAGACAAGGATAAGAGATATCAGGCATAGATAGGAAATAGCAATGAAACATAAGTTTTAATTAATGGTGTAAAATAGGGCCTACAGGCCTCAGGCATGTAAGATATTTAGCTTAGCCAAACAAGACATCGGGCCTAAAGATAGACTTGACACAAGCAATTATCCAGTAAGTGACTCCAGAGCAGAAGTTGTCACAAAATAGCAATGACCCTCCATCAAAAGAGGTCATAAGACAGAATGCTGCATTAATAAATGTAGCTAAACTGCTGATATTTAGGGAATACCTATTACAATGTACCATTTAAAACTGATTACAGTATCTATGGGATTTTTGCAGCTTAAGGTGTCAGTGACATGTTGACCACAGTTTGTTATGGGAAATGAGTGACATAAATGTTAATGAATATAAGTGGAAAAAGTTAGTCCATGAAAAATGGGGCATCCCAAACTTCAGTCAGGTATGGAGACATAGATAAGGAAAAGGGGCTGAAAGTGGGTGTCAGTGTAACACATTATAAAAGCCATAGACCTACTTGTGTGCGTTGAGCAACGCCGGGTGACAATCACAGGGGGTGATGATGACAACAACAACGATGATGACAGCCACTCAAGGGTTAAACAGTGGGAGATGTGGCTAGACACACTGTTTAGTTACAGAGATAAACATTTTGTACTCTATCTTTTTTGGTAGTCTGGTGTTTGTGTGGTTATTTCTCAGCTTAGTGGATCTGATAATAAAGGGACTTTTAATAAATTGTGAATGCCACCTGTCTTCATCAATGGTTAGGAGAACTTCAAGGGGCCAGCAGAGGAAGATGAACTGCCTCAGTAACACAGGAGGAAACATTCAATAAGGGACAATATCTCTCTTCTGGGAATCTCTGGCACTCATTGGACATAGTGTTCAGGCTGACTGCTCAAGAATGAGCTGCCCCAATCTTACAAAGGTATAGTTCTTGGGGTTTTCTTTCAAAGTGAGTGGATGCATTGAGCCAAACAGAAAACTGTGTGGCTTCAGGCATTATGGGGAATTTGCCTTGCTCAATTTTTTTTCCTTTACTGCTGGCAGTTATTAGATGGAGAGAAAACTTTCAGAACAAAAGAGCTATTGTGGCAAACAATCTGTGGTCCTTATTGAAAATAGAAAGTTGACTAAGACTGCCCAAGTAATGAGGCCGACGAAAGCCTTCATTTTTATATTACCTGGAGTATAACAACTGTTTTCATGCAATGCATGCCATAATGGCATTGCCAATGCTCTTTCAATTTCTGGGCAACAAATTCTGGGAACTCACTCTACTGTCCAGCAGGAATCTGCAGGTCAGCCATTCAGAGTTCATGAATTTAGGGCACCGGAACAACTTAATAGTAGGAGGCCCACACCAACACACCAGGTGACTCAATAATTTCTGTAATTCAGAAAGAGATTTAAAAAGGGAAGATATGATATATGTCTACACTGGGCCAAATTTCAGAAAAAACCCTCTTTTGGAAGAGCCCTTCTTCCTCGTGAGAGGAGGAATACAGGGCTTCCGAAAGAGCGCATCTGCTCTTACACAAAAAAAGCAGAAGAGCAGATGCATTCCCTGGATGTGGCGGAGTTTTTCCGGGATACCTCTGATATTCCGGAAAACCCCCGTCATCTAGACATAGCCCCTGACAGGCAAGAGCAAGAGCCAGGCCATGTGATCAAGACTAGAAAGAAACTAAATGGGGGGAAAGGGGATGACTCCAAAATATTGTTGAAGAAATGAGGTTCCCTGATACAGCAGAGGGACATCTATTACAATTGGCTGGAAGCTTTCAGGGATGATGGCATACATCTGTCAGAAGTTTTGACATATGGCTAAGGCATGTGCTGCCATGGATTGGGCAGAAGTGATTCTAGCTAAGGAGAAACCAAGCTAGTTGCTGGTACTCCCTGTGGCCAGTTGCAGTACGGTTAAGAGAATAAAATGAATGGTTCCCAGAGGTAAAAGACAAGGGATTTTGGTGATGGATTTTGGGCTCAGGTGATAGGGTAAAACCTTATGGCGTTCATGGACTCATGTCAGACCTTGTGATCTTTGTGGGCCATGGTCCCCAATCTGCTGCACCCTCTGTCCCCTGAAGTGCTAAGACTCAAAGAGAACTGAGTCATCAGAATCATAGAATACTAAAACTAGAAGGGACCTTGAAAGGTTATCAAGTCCAGTACCCCGCCCTCACAGCAAGATCAAACACTGCCTAGATCATCCCTGATAGATGTCTATCTAACCTGCTCTTAAATATTTCCAGTGAGAGAGATTCCACAACTTCCCTAGGCAATTTATTCCAGTGCTTCCCAATCCTGACAGGAAGTTTTTCCTAATGTCCAACATAAACCTCCCTTGCTGCAGTTTAAGCCCATTGCTTCTTGTCCTGTCATCAGAGACCAAGGAGAATAATTTTTCTCCCTCCTCCTTGTAACACCTTTTTAGATACTTGAAAACTGCTATCATGTCCTCTCTGTCTTCTCTTTTCTAAACAAAACAAGCCCAGTTTTTTCAGTCTTCCCGCATAGGTCATATTTTCTAGACCTATTGCTCTTCATGTCTTCTAGGGCTATTGTTTTCTAGACATGTTGCTCTTCTCTGGAACTTCTCCAATTTCTCCACATCTTTATTGACATGTAGTGCCCAGAACTGGGCACAATACTCAAACTGAGGCCTAATCATCGCAGAGTAGAGCGGAAGAATGACTTCTCATGTCTTGCTCACAACACTGCTGCTAATGCTTTCCAAAATCATGTTTGCTTTTTTTGCAACAGTGGCACACTGTTGACTCATATTTAGCTTGTGGGCCATTCCGACCCTAAATCCCTTTCAGAAGTACTCATTTCTAGACACTCATTTCCCATTCTGTATGTGTTAAACTGATGCTCCTTCCTAAATAGAGTACTGTGCATTTGTCCTTATAAGCTTCATCCTGTTTACCTCAGACCATTTTTCTAGTTTGTACAGATCATTTTGAATTTTGACTGTTTCCTGAAAAGCACTTGCAACCCCTCCCAGCTTGGTATCATCTGCAAACTTAATAATCGTACTGTCTATGCCATCATCTAAAAACATCAGTGAAGATATTGAACAGAACCAGTACCAAAACAGACCCTTGCGGAATCCCACTTCTTATGCCCTTCCAGCACGACTGTGAAACATTAACAATTACTCTCTGAGAACAGCTATCCTGCCAGTTATGCACCCATCTTATAATAGCCTCATGTAGATTGCATTTCCCTAGTTTATTGATAAGAAAGTCATGTAAGATTGTGTCAAATGCCATACTGAAGTCTAGGTATACCATGTCCACTGTTTCTCCCTTATCCACAAGGCTTGATATCCTATCAAATAAAGTTTTCTGATTGGGTTGACATGATTTGTTCTTTACAACTCCATGCTGGTGGTTACCTATCTCCTTATTATCTTCCAGATGTTTGCAGATGGATTCCTTAATTACTTGCTCTATTATCTTCCCTGGCACAGAAATTAAACTGACTGGTCTGTAGTTTCCTGGATTGCTCTTATTTCCCTTTTTTATAGATGAGCACTATATGTGCCCTTTCCAGTCTTCCAGAATATCTCCTGACTTCCATGATTTTTCAAAGATGATAGCTAAAGGCTCAGATACCTCCTCCATCAGCTCCTTCAGTATTCTAGGATGCATTTCATCAGGCCCTGGTGACTTGAAGACATCTAACTTTTCTAAGTAATTTTTAACTTGTTCTTTTTTATTTTAACTTCTAAAGCTACCTCATTCCCACTAGTATTCACTATCTTAGGCATCCTGTCACCATAAAACTTCTTGGTGGAAACCAAAACAAAGAAGTCATTAAGCACCTTTGCCATTTCCAGTCATTAAGCACCTTTTATTGTTTCTCCCCCTTCAGTGAGCAATGGGCCTACCCTGTCCTTGGTCTTTCTCTTGCTTCTTATATATTTGTAGAACATCTTCTTGTTATCCTTTATGTCTCTAGTTAGATTTAGCTCATTTTTTGTGCCTTTGCCTTTCTAAACTTGCTCTGTATACTATGTTGTTTTCTTATATTCATCCTTTGTAATTTGGCCTCACTTCCACTTTTGATATGACTTTTTTATTTTTATATCATGTAAGGTTTTCTGGTTGATTCAAGGTGGTCTCCTGCCATACTTTCTATATGTCCTATGCAGTGAAATAGCTTGCTTTTGGGCCCTTAATAATGTCCCTTTAAAAAACTGCCAACTCTCTTCAGTTATTTTTCCTCTTAGTTTTCGTTCCCATGGGACCTTACCTATCAGCTCTCTGAGTTTATTAAAATCCGCCTTCCTGAAATCCATTGTCTCTATTTTGCTGCTCTCTCTGCCTTAGAATCATGAACTCTATGATTATGAACTTCATAATCACTTTCACCCAAGCTGCCTTCCACTTTCAAATTTTTAACCAGTTCCTCCCTATTCATTAAAATCAAATCAAGAACAGCTTTCCCCTAGTAGCTTTCTCAACCTTCTGAAATAAAAAATTGTCTCCAATGCAGTCCAAGAACTTATTGAATAATCTGTGCCCTGCTGTGTTAGTTTCCCAACATTTGTCTGGATATACTGAGAAGACCCTACTCTAGTTTGGGCTCCTTACCATATAACCACATTCCTGAGGTCTAGTTCCTATAATGGCAATGTAAAGATTCCTAGTATTTTCAGTAAGAATTGAATTCTTTCTATACTTGCAAAAGAGTGTCAATTAGAGCAGAAGTTTTCCTGCAATTGGAATTCAGTTAACTATTCTATTTAAGATCTAACAGGCAGCAAGAATATAGTTCATTTTCCCATACCTATTTTAGCTCTATAGGACTAATGTGATTAAAAAGTAGTTTAAACCATGTTTTTATCTCAGAGGGATAGCTGTGTTAGTCTGTAACTTTAAAAACAATGAGCTGTCCTGTGAAACCTTAGAGACTAACAAATATATTATATCATTAGCTTTCGTGGGTAAAATCCACTTAATCACTGCAGTCAGCAGACTCTGACCACAAAGACAACTGGATAGTGATGATATTCATTGGAGCAGTTTCTTCCCATCTTTCAATGCCAGATAATTATACCAAAAGTACTTGGTTCCAATGTCAATAATATAGTGATTGCCAGTACAAGTGCCCATGAGTCCAGGGATGGTATCACTCAACAGTAGAGTCTGAATTAGAGAGAAGAAATGTCAGTACATTTGAGATAAAAGAAAACATATACCCAAAAAGGGTTGCAGTGAAGGCAGGTGTTGAGTGAACATACTGCTGAAAGGCATATTTTTTTCAGCTGTTGGCTAAACACTCCATGCAGACAGCCTGTGCGCCAAAAAAACAAGGTTTTACTGTGGGAGCTTACACATGCAGAAAAATATAAATGTTAGCTCTTGGATTCTGCAATGCTTTACCCTCTTTGAGTGTGGGTGAGGTTCCTATGGCATGTTGGATTTGTATGTTGTTAACCTTGGCCTGCACCAGGATTTGGGATTATATCCAGTCTAACATTTTATCAGGATACATCAGTTAAGTCATGAAACCAAGGTTCTGTCTGCCTACCTCCACTGGTAACTTCTGGCTGGTCAGCACCAGATCCCATGGCACTTTGGAGAAGAAAAAGGCAGGAGCCTCAAAGGGTGTAATTGTATTTGGCATAGGATTTACAAGCAGTCTTAAACCCATCAATGTAACTATCATTTCCACCTGCTCTCTCTGCCATATTTCTTGTCTCCCTCACCTTCTGCTTCCTTTTTTAATCTATTCCTTTCTCCTTCTGAGACTCCCCAGGTGCCTTCCTGGTCCTCCCAACTCCAGTTAACACCTTTCTCCACACCAGGTATTTGCACATTCATGGAACACATGACCACTGTTCAATCCCCTTCTGCCTTCCCATCACATGCATGTTCAGAAATGCAGTCTCCAGGCCACCACTATAGAAATTATTACACATGTATGCTCTAATTCTGAGATACTTACACAAACAGGTGAATGTCCCAGGAGAACTTCCTTCACCCTCCTTTGAACCTTTACCTGCAACAATCCCTGGTCATGTGCTACGCACAAACATGCACCAGGTCATCTTTTTCCTCACCTCACAATCTGAAGAGACACTTATAATTTTCCAAATCATCACACCCACAATCTTCTGGCCTTTCCCTGCAACACCAGAGCTCTGTGCTGGCTCTTCCCACACTACCAGTGTACTTTCAATTGAGCAAGTCACTTCTTAAGTGTTAATTTGTCACTTCCTGATCTCATTTCTGTGAGAAGGTCTGGCATTTGATCTGGGATAGATGCCAGAAGATTGCTTGGCTTTTGCCCTGGCCAGAGACCAGACGTTACTGGTGAGGAATAACCCTAGTGTTATAATAAATGTTCCTCATCTCAAGATTACAAATAATTCACAATAGGCATATGTTCTTGCTGAGTGTAATATGTTTTGTTATGTTTCCCACCCAGCCATTCGATCACTGGAGGTTTACTTGTTGCTTCCTAAACTTTGGGATATCTTTTATGTCAAAGACACTATATGAAACCACATTGTACTCTGTTCTAAATAGTGTGACATAACCACCATCACTTGTGATTCCTCAGGAAAATAACTATTTTGCCTGGCTATAACTTAATTACTCCTACTTTGATTCCCAGGGAGATGTGTAAGTCCCATTTCATTATTTGAACTTTAATGTCTCTTCAGTGACCAAGGTCAGAAAAAAGATCTGCATGGTCTTAAAAACTACATTGAGGAATGCTTTAAACTTTAATAAATATTTGGCTCCTGTAAAAATCTTTAACAAATAAAAGGTTAAAACCTGAGAAAAGGGAATCTTGAAAGCAAAAGACAATCTCCATTGGCTATCCCTCGATGCGAATATGTCTGCTAGTCAGTTCATTGGTGGGATTTTAAGTGGCTGAAGAGCCCAATTCTTACTTGCAGATTTTCCCACAAAAGTGACGAGTGTAATCTTGGAGGATACATAGTTTCTGGCTGGGGTTCTGTGCGCTTTCTGTCTGCCTTTGCTGCTTCTCTGTCTCTTGAACATGTTTGTTCTCCTCAGTGAACTGCGGCTTGATGTACGGTGTGTGTATATATGTATGCCACTGTGTTCCATTCCATGCCAAGTAGTCGCATTTGTTGGGTTGAAACATCCCTTTTTAAGGTTACTTTCAGTATGTCTGAAATGCTTCTCTGCCCTCCGTGAGCCCTTCTTCCCTGACTTAACTGAAAGAAGAGTACTTGCTTTGGGAGGTGAGTGGCAAGCCTATGCACACAACGGCCAGCCCAAATGAGTTGTTGTTTCACAACTTGAGTTTCTATACTGATGAAGTTGGCTGCAGAAAGAATACTGATGTCAGTGTGTCAGTCTTCTCATCTGATCCTGAGGATCCTCCTGAGGCAGTGCTGCTGGAACCACTCCAGCCACTTGAAATGTCATCTGTAGGTTACCCAGGTCTCACACCCATACTGGAGGGTGAGGATAACAACTGCCTTGGAAACCAAGACCATAGGGCCTGCAGATCCCTATCACTGAAGACTCATTTGAATATTATTCCAAAGGATGTGCTGGCACAGTAGATCCTGTGGGCAAGTGTTGAATCAGTGACACAACCCTGCTTGATCCTGGTGTAAATGGTGAATGGCTTACCCAGAATCGTGGCAGACATCCCATCTTGGAGTAGTCTGGTGATGGAAATGAATTTCTGTTGACAGCCAAATCTACATAGCATCTTCCATAGGGCATTACAATTGTTAGAGTCAACAGCCTTGATTAGGTTGATAAATACCATGAATAGTTTCTGGTGTTGCTCTTTGCACTTCTCCTGAATCTGTCATGCTGCACTGAAGCCGCACTATGATTCAGGGATGAGTTCCTTGGAAAGAGATGATTTAGTAGGATTTGGGCAAGACTTTTCCCTGCAATGGCACACTGGAGTTGAGTGATTCCACTGGATATAGCCATCGAGTCAGAAGGGTATGAGACAGTCTATGTTTGGGGCACCTTTTCTAGCCCTCTCCCCATTTGGGATGAGCAGAGGGGATCCCAAAAAAGGCTGCTCAGTTACAGTCACTGCTGCCAAAATGAACATCTGTCTCAACCAAGCACAAAATGACCATCACATGGCTGCCACTTACATGCAGATTTGTGACTAAAGACTCTCAGAGATCACAGCTCCCATCTTCCCCGACCATTTGTCCATCACCACAGGGCTTTGTGCAGGTGTGAGCCCCTGGACAGATGCAATCTATTGTAGCACACTATATTTACTGTGGCTGGGTTTTCGTTTTCATTTGTTTTCATTTGTTTTGGAAGTTGCTTCTCCTCTCTGTGCCCCGCTCTCAGAATTTTTTCCTTTAGAAAATGGAAAATGACAGTTAGATATAGATCTGTACATTCCAGCTGTGACTGAGATCAATCCCCTCTTGGTTAACAAGTTGCTTCATTTTGTTATTAGATTTCCAAGAGCAAGCATTCACTGTCTAAAAGCTGTGCTGATCTATCAGTAAGTGCTGGCATCAATATGACATTTCTCTTTGGGAAGCAAAGATGCAATGTGCATTTTAATTTTTAGCCAGATATGGCAAGCTTTATTCACATTGAGTAGAATTGTTTTCACACAAACTGTGGGATAACTCACATCGCTAATGTTACTCAATGTGAGGAAGGACTACAGACTCTGGCCCTTTTGTTTATATCCACTTCATTTATTCAAACTAATATTTTTTATCTAATGTGTGTTTTTCTGATCATTGGAATACATTTCAAAGCCCCTAATGAATTATTAAAATCTTCTTTTGTAATATAATATTCACTGGTAGCAGTTTAAATCCACTTGCATGTTTAGCTTAGCAAACTTTTCAGAGCACATTTGGTTAAATGTTCCTTGGAGGATATGCTCTCTTTAGCTAGGTTTTAAAAAATGTGTACTTTTAAACTTCAGAACCCCTTGCCTTTTTACTAATACACTTTTGATTATGAAATCTGAATTTTAAAAAATAACTTACTTGTTGAGTCTCATTTATTAGCACAATGCTGCAACATGTGTGTTACAAAGGAGTGTTTGTTTGTGATCTATTTGTCAGCAGTGTTTTTTTTTAATAGCTACCACTAGTATTTTAGAAAATATTTCATTGATGTGTTAGTAGTGGCCTTTAATTCTACCAAAAAGTTTATGGTTCCCAAAATTATGGTTTTGTTCAACATGAACCTGAGGCCAGATTTTACAGCCCTTGGTCAATCACAGCTCTCATTGTTTATAATGGGACTTGTGTCTAAATAAGATCCATAGCATCAGTAGCCCAATAGTCGCCATTTAATAAATTGCATTCAGTATTAGTCCATTAAAAAAATCATATTTTTGCATTAAAAAATCATTGAATAATTTTGATCTTTTAACACTGTGGTTTCCTGGAATACATTTTACTACTGATCACAGGAAATGCGTATCTTATTCACAATATTCCTATTTCTGGTCAGATTGGAAATGTATGTTCTTAAACTTTTATTAAAAATTGCTTTTTAAATAAAGGTCAAAAAGGAGTATTTACAAAAAAGTCTTCCTGGAAAGAGGCACTTGCAATAAATCAAGAGTTGCATAGAGTCTGCAGGAGTACTGTGGGATATAAACAGCAAATTTAAAGATGGAATATGGATCCTGTGAAAAAATTGATAAAGCTGTAGCTGAGGTAACATCATTACAATGAGTACAACTGTTAATAAAAACGGATGCCTTTAGAGCTCCAAATCTATGGGGAAAATGTAAGATTGCTGAGTCTGCTATGGGCTGCTGAAAAAGGAGGAAAACTGGCTCTTACAGATGTTAAATGTAGATGAATTCATTTATATTAGACAGTCCTGTTGCCTGCTCATACAAGCCTCGGGACCAATATTATAATCCTTACTCATGCAAAACTCTCATTGATGTCAGGATTGGGATCTCTTTGAGTAATACAAATTTAAAGATGGTAGCACAACCGTTTTCAAGTAACCCACATACAAGTGGAGAATGAAAACAGAATGAAATGTTTCTTTTATTTACAAAAAATGAAATGACCAAGAACCCTTTCTTCCCAGGACACTCAGCCAGAAATGTTTCTCATAGAGGATGCTATAGTTACAGCTAAAATTAGGTGAATGAAAGCAGTGATTCTCTCACATAAAATAAGCTAGGAAGGGACACTAGCTCTAAGATGAGTAGATAGACACAAAAATAATTGGTGAAAGCAGAAGGAATGTAAAATGAATAAATTTCAGGCAAAGACTTGGAGATAAAAAATCTAGAGGATTCATGTATGTCTTGAGTTAAAAGCTATTTGCTTTCATTTTAGCTTTAATTAATTTTCTTTTAGTTGGTGATTTATAAAATGTGTTTTGCCTGTAAAGGTATAATAGGAGCTAAAAATTCAGGATTTTTATAAATATATTCTGATGTTTCAGTCTTTTTTGAGCAATATGAACAAATGAAATACAGAATAGCTTTTTCTTTAGTTGTCCAATATCTCCTAAATGATTGCTAGTCTGATGCTGAAAACTGAATTAATGACCATTGTAGATTGACTTAAGTTATTTTAAGGGATGTGTATGCTATCTATGGTCTCATGGTATACCAATTTTATACAGTGTAAATGAAGAATAATAATATAGTATTAGATAATATTTTTAAACACCAAATATTTTTAAAAAAACCACTTGGATCTGAGTTACTTTTGTTCTTTAACACTCTAGTGACACCAAGTAGTAATAACTTTATTAAGTCAGTGGAATTCATATAGATGTGAGCAGAATTTTGCTAACTATTTTTCTAGTATCATGAAACCTTATCAATGGAGGTCCAATTCATTGGATCCAATTGCAGGATGGGGACCTATATTCAGTGCTTGTAGTCTTACATCAGGCACAGAACACTCCTCAGTATTTGTCCCTTTCCATTTGCTGATTAACCTTTATGTACTTCAGACTTTGTTAATGCTTCCATCATCGGTATCCTTTGTCATGTCTCCCTTTATACTTTTTAACTACTGGCTTCTTATGATTAAAACAGTGTTTCTGAAAATATTTGGCTGTTATTGTTTTCCTTTTTTAAAATACTCTTCTAGGGGAGTTAAAAATACAATTGCTGTTCTTGTCTTTTTCCATTTGACAAACATTATTTCAGCCACATGAATAATGGAGGGCAGTGGCATCAGGAGATGTTACTGAGCATGCTCAGTTGGCACGAGCATGCTCTGTACAGGCCAAGTAGCAACAAGGGGTGGTGGAGGTGCCACGTGACCCTGCATGTCCCCACACACATGCAATGATTTGCCACATTTAATAATCACTAGTCTGAAGCACTTAGGGCCTAATCCAATGCCATTGAACTCAGTGGAAGTCCTTCCCTGGACTTCAGTGGATTAAATCTTTAGTCAGACACTTTACTGTACTTCTTCAACCGTATCTGGAGACAAAAATATATTCCACTTACATCTGAAGTATTATTATCATATTGACATATGATACTTCATATGACATATAACATATTGACACTACTCCTGCTCAGGAACTGGAGTAGAGTCTCTTCATTATGGGCCGAAATTCTCAGTTATATTAAGACCTCTTTATGCAGTCAGAGAGGTCCTTACTGTAAGACTCATATGCAGTGAATTTATATAGCATTTAGAAGTATAAAACACGAATGCATCTACCTATCCAAGTTTTTAAGGTTGTCGATCACTGTGGGCACGTCTACACAGCAGAACAATAGTCGAATTAAGCTACACATCTTCAGCTACGTCAATTGTGTAGCTGAGGTCAAAATAGCTTAATTAGGCTTTTGGAGCTGTCTACACAGCAGAAAACCAAAGGAAGAACAATCTTCCTTCAATTTCCCTTATACCTCATAAAGTGAGGGTTACTATGAGTCAGAGTAAGAAGTCCTTCAGCTCGACATTATTTCAAAATAAAGGCTTGTAGTATAGATGCGCTCTTTGTTATTTCGGAATAACATCAGTTATTCCAAAATAATGCTGCTGTGTAGACATAGCCTAAGGTATCAAGAGCCAAGGTAATAAATAATAATTATAATATTTGTCATTTATTATTAACATTATGTGGATTACAGTAGCATTCAAGATCCCTAAACCTGTACCATGACCCCCCAGTGTGTGTTAGGCACAGTACAAACACAGAACAAAAAGAGCCCTGAAGAGCTGCAGGTGCAACAAACAGTAGGTTTCTTAACCAAGTGGTAATACAAAATGTGCAGCTAATAGAGAAAAGATGAATTAATTCTATTGACACAATTAAGCAAAAACACATATGGCAGAGTCAACAGATAAGAATGGCTTTGAAATTAAGAGAAATATAAATGAATAAGGGAGCACAACTAGAGTTGTCTGATCTACAGAAAACACTTAAATGTTATACTATCGATGAATCTACAAACGGCTTTATAAATGGGTGGGCCAAGCCTTGAGCTGGTTTTGGAAACCCAGGTAAGAATCAGTTACATGATAAAATCAATGTATCTGGTTGTAAATCAGCTTTTCATAGTGGGCTGTAGTGGTAGTGTAAAAGTAGGTTAGGTTATTAATTCAGAGCCATAACCTTCTCTTAGATGCTGGATTACAGCTCTCGGTGTAAAACTTGTACTCATAGCAGCCAGTCCATTACCTCCCATCTCTTGTAAGCCCGTATTTTCCTAAAGACAGACTGGCCATTCTATGTGGTTTAAAAATTCACACTGCAGGTGAGGGAGAGCTAGGCTATGTCTAAACTACATCCCTCTTTTGAAAAAGGGACGTAAATTAGACAGATCAAAATTGCAAATGAAGCTGGGATTTGAGCTTCCCGCGCTTCATTTGCGTAATGGCAGCCGCACATTCTTTCAAAAAGGGTTATTTCTACAGTGAAACCACTGTCTAGATACAGTTCTTTCAAAAAAGCCCACCTTTTTCAAAAGATCCTGTACTCAAAAAATGAGAGCCAAGTGTGATAATGGGAGGCCTAATGAAAAACCAAAAATAACAGCCTGCTAATCAGCAAGGCTGATAGCCACCACAGATCCTGGGGCCTCAGACAGATGGGAGGGACTGGGAGCAGGCAGCCCTCAGCACCACGCAGGCCATGGTGCTGGGGTCCCCCAAACCCTCAGAGCCATGCAGAGCGGTGCTCTGGTGGTGATTCAAAGGGGCCTGGATCTCAGGAGCCCTGGATCCCTCTGAATCGCAGGAGCAACTGTTCCCTTTGTCCCTGCTGCTAATGCACCACAAGAAAACTTGCTGCCTGGAAAAAAGCAAAAAAATTGAACTGATGAAGAGCTTCCCTAGACACCCTTGAAAATAACTCCCCTTTTTTGCCTGCATTTCCAAAAAACTTAACACTCTCTAAACATCTTTCTACCTTAGGCAAACACTCATTTTTCCTACAGAGCAGAATTATTTGATACGATGACATGCACCAATTTGGTCTCTGTGTCCATTCAATCCTTAGCCTCTCTGCCATGACTTTTAGAAGACCTGTCAACTTACCTACAGAGTTGGCTGGTGATATCTGTATATTCTCTCTCTCACCCTCGGCTGCCTTGCAGATCTCCATCACTGAAACAGAGCTGATGAGCAAATCAGATTAAAGATAGATTTCTGAATCCTTCCAGGTTCAGGGCACTCTTCCCTCTGCCTCCTCCTTGTAATCCCAAATCTACATGCATGTGTAGGAGATAAAAGGCTATGTCTAGCTTACACTGATCTATCAGAAAAAAGTACGCAAATTGCGCTCTGCAATTTTCATACCTTTTTCCAATAGTTTTTTCGGAAGAGGCATTTCCAAAATTTGGCCTGTCTACACTGGGCCAAATTTCTGAAAATCCTCCTCTTTCAGAAAAGCCCTTCTTCCTGTGAAGAGAGGAACACAGGGCTTCAGAGCATCTGCTCTTCTGCAAAAAAAAAAAAAAAAAGCGGAAGAACAGACGTGTTCCCTGGATGCACTGGAGTTTTTCTGGGATACCCCGTGGTGTAGACATAGCCAAAGTCTTGCTTTAGGCTGATTTAAGCAGCGCTAAAGGAACCATGTCAAGTGCTGTGCTTGTGGTCACATATACATGGAACCAGGATCCTAGGTAGAAGCAGAGGCCACCCTCAGCAGAGAGTAGATCTCTCAAATGCTACCAGCTTTCCACAGCTCCTCATCCTTAGTCAGCAAAAACGAGGATTCCTTTCCTTGAGAAGAGGCAAAGACCAAGCAACTTCACTTCAACTATCCTTATTTCCTTGCCAACATATATTTGAAATGTAGATGCTAGGTATTTTTTGATTTATTCAGTATGTAACCTTTTTTTATGGGTGATGTAACACCCAGTAGTGAAGTTAATGGAAAGACTCCTATTGGCTTCTCTCAACTCTGGACTGAGCGCTAAGTGATTTGCTCTTGAACTGTCTTGAGGTACAAATAAAACTCCAAGCATACAAAGCAGCACTCAAAAAATAAATGCAATTCTTTTGAAAAATAGCTCCATAATACCCAAGGTTGTGCAGCAAGTCAATAGCAGCAGCAAGAAGAGAACCCATATATCCTGACCCCCAGTCTTGTATGGTCACAAAAAAGTGTTTGTCTTCTTAGTGAGATTATAATCTCTTCTGGGCAAGGTCAACATCCTTCTACAAGATTACATGCATCTAGCACAATGGGGCGCTAATCCTACCTGGAGTCTCCGAGTACTCCTATAATCTCAATAGCAAATAATAATAAAATGTTGCACGAACACGTTTTGTAACGATTTTTCCTCATCATTGCTATTCAAAGACGTTTTCTGTTGCAGGCCAAATTCTTTTTCTTTATTAGAATTAAATAAATTGTTTATCTAATATTTCAGTCAAATTTTTCAATTGATAAATTATTCATAATATCCCTGCTAACCAAGTGGGTTTTTAGGTGATTATGTAATATTCAGCAAATATACTATTCTTGAGATTTTCCCCCCTTATATAGGATGGGGCTTTATAGCACTGTCTTCCAGTCAAACCCAGGCTTGCTCATGCTGAGCCAGCGCCCTCCATGGTGGAACTCTGCCTGGAAGCTTTTGATAGAGTCCAGGGAAAATAGTTAGGAAAGTAGGGTGGGTTGTTACGGTTTCTTTTATTTCAAGTCTCTTCAACAAAACAAGAGCAAAAATTCCCCAAGTCAGCCTTTCACACCCATCAGTTCATAAACTCAACAGGTCCTGGTTCTTATCTCAGAGCCTTTCTGATAACAGGATTTCCCAGTCAACTTTCTGTTCATTTGTTTCTTAGAATAGGTCTTCCTAGCCATTGCTCCAGCCTCTGGCAGACATTGCAGCAGATATTCCTGCTTCTCCTTTTATGAGCATCAGCCACTGAAAATGCAGGTCTTTTCCCAGGTGCATCAGTTGGGGTTAATCAGCCAGCTGCCAGCCTCTGATCTCAGTAAGATTGTTTCCCTTATACCTTCATAATCCTTAATGAATTAACTGCTTCCAAAGAATATTTTCATTGTTTTGTCATAGTCACAATAATTTCAGAACATGATGAGTGATTTGGGCTGTCTCAGTTTTTGCGTGACTTCAGCCTGATGTTTGGGTGATTCAACCTGAGCCTGGTTTTTTAGAAGCGCTGAGAATTTACCCTCCAAAAATCAGAGATCTTCAAGATGTCCCAAGTAAATCACCAAAAACTGAGGCACCTCAAGTCACTATGGGGTTTGACCTCCCTGGTCCAATATCATCAGGACATCAAGAGAATTTTCTGGAACAGGGGAGGTCTCCTGCCACTGGACCCCAATCCCATCACCCGCAGCTGACAGGCTGCCCCAGCAGGCAACTTTGCCTCGCCCTCTGCTCCCACCCTCAACCTAGCTGGGCTGCTTACCCAGCTACTGCTGGCTCTCTGGGTGGGCCAGGCTCTGGCTCTGGCCCCGTGCAGTTGGGGGAAGCTGCAGGGATGGAGCTCTGATTCCAGCATCACACAGCCCCAGCCCTGTGCAGCCCCAGCCCACAGCAGCTGAGGAAGCCACAGGGGCTCCAGCCCTGCACTCCTTGGGGTCGCTGTGGGCACGCTGATCCCATACTCCTACCGGGCTCCCGACTCAGCCCCACACTCCCAGGGGCTGCTGGAGGCTGCTGCGGGGCTTCAGCCCTGGTCACAAGCTGCCCCCAGCTGGGCTGCTGACCCTGATGTCCAGTCTGGCTGACCCTCCTGCCCTTAAGTTCTGGCCTCTCTGGTCCAGGAGCATCCATAGTCCTGCCGGACCAGGGATGTTGCAGAACCAAAATGTGCAGGATTTTGGAGGTACAACCTGTAGTCATTTTTGAAACATGGACCTATATTAATTCCATTTTTTTTTCTCCTTGCCTCATTTGGCCTGAGCAATGATTATGGTAACTCCATTTACATTAATGAACTGCCATTAAGGATCTTAGAATGTCACACATCTTTTCATCTTGTTTCTTAGCTACCTTCACTTGTTCTGGTTTCCCCTCATATCTTTTTAAGGAGTGAAAAGATAATTTACCAAATTCTAATCAGGTATTTGCTATACAGAATTACCCTTCCGCAATCCCTCTCCATACCTAAAGGCTAATCTCGGTAAATTTTCATAATTGTATATGTCCTTTTTTAACTCATGCCAGAATATTCATGAGTGTGGGTGAACAATCCCCTGCACTATCCTCAGAATGTGCAGATGACCATTAATAGAGGAAGTGGAAGGAACAGCATATTCACCAGTAGCAGAGCCAGAAATAGCAGAAGCTCTACATTCAGGAACAGCAATCGGACTGGAGGCAAGCTCTGCCAGGGCACTTTCTATTCAAAACAGCCTATCACAATGTTTATAAGAATGTTGGGGGGGGAGGGATATTGTATATTACTCACCTGAAACTACACACCTATCTAAAACTTTACTAAACCCTTAAAAGAAGAGGTACTACCTGACAATAGATTGGAGAGATGGACCTTCAGACTATGGGTAGCAGCTGCTGGGAAAAGATTTTAAATGGTTGGAGGTCATGATTTACTTCACAAAGCACAACTGTGCTCCAAAACACTGGCCTCTCGGCACTAATGAATAAAAAGTAACTTCCACAGGTTGGCAGTTCACCCATTTTTACAGCACGATTGCCATCCAAAATGAAACAGAGAAGCAAGTGTGCTGCATCAGGAAGTAAGCTGGCCTTGTCTTTCCTAATTATTTACCAGCTCTTCACATTTGCATGAAAAATGCTTTCAAATGGTTGTAAAACCACAGTGTTATTTTTATTAGAAAATCTATATATTTTCTAAAAAAAATACAAAGTTGCTCATTATAAACAATGACTAAAATGGTTGATGTGCCTCGGGTTTTGGGAGATCACCAGAAAATGCCTCAAAGGGATTGATTTTCAAAAAGTGCTAAGCACTAATTCTCTGTAAATCCGACCCTTTTGAGGTGTTTCCACTTCGGCATCTAAAAATGAGGCATTCCAAATCTTTATATTTTTTCATTTAATCCTTGTTAAATCACTTACATAAATAAGATTAGTCTATTTTTATTAATCTGTTCTTTCTCTGCATGTTTGTCATTATTACAGCAAAATACATAAAACTATAGGTTAATAAAATATAATATGCAGTTCTTTTCATCTGTTGCTCTTAAAGGAAGATGAAAGTTATTATCTGGGGAAAACAAGAATCAGCAAGGTGAAATAGCCTCCCGAAGCCATTCAGCAGAGGCAGAGATTGGAATAAAACCCAGCTTTCTTCCTTCATATACCATTGCCACAGTGAATATGTCTACACTGCAATTAAAAACCAGTGGCTGGCTTGTGCCAACTGACTTGAGTTTGCAAGACTTGGGCTAAGAGGCTGTTTAACTGTGGTGTAGACTTCAGGTTTGGAAAGGTTCCTGGGCTCTGGGAATATGCCAGGGAGGAGTGTAGATATACCTCCCCACATTCTCTTTAATAGAAGAATACATATATTTGTACTAGATGATTTACTCAGGGTTTTTTTTTTTTCATTTAAATCATTGTGCTGGGGTGAAGCTGGGCATGAAGGGTTCAGTATGCAGACTGCCTGGGGGAGAGAGGACAACTCCAGCCCACTGTCACCACAACTGCTTGGGGCCAGGTGAAAAGTGCTTGTTGGGCGCAGTTGGGGGAGGGGTGCATGACCCCCCAGCTGGGGGACAGACTGACACAAAGACACAAATTCTTTGAAATACCTAGTAGATAGCTGTCCCTTTCTCCGCACCTGCCCCCTGCTGGCCCAATGTGGTTATAGCAGTTCTGATCCCCATCTCTGGCTCTTTGCTGTCTCCCTATGATCATTCTGCAGTATAACTCCCACCTACCAGACCCCTCTCTTTCCATTTTATGAGAAACAATCAAATTTCATGCACATCCCACTATCCTGGCATAACCATACCTTTACATCGCTTTAAGTTGTGACAAAAAGAAGCTGAATACCAAATTTGATGGGCCTACCTCTTACCGTTTAGGAGGCGTTCTTGAACAAATGGACTCTCAGACATACGGACAGACAGGTGCACATTTCTAAAATATATACTAAGACAAGATTAGCATCATCCTGCTGTTAGTTTTGCTAATTAATAGTTGATACGCAGACAGTTCTTGCAATATAGCACAAAATACTTTTTTATTGATATACAACACTGCATGAATTATAGGCATTTGATGGTCAGTTTTGGTTAATAAAACTAAAATCCTGAAAAATACACAGACGATTATATCATGTGACAATTTGCAGTAATGTTTTTATAAACAGTTGTGCTGTGCAAGATATTTTCTGAATCAATATTTTCATTTTTCTCTGAGTAGCCATGTTTATGTTTAGAATTGTACTAGCATGCCAAAATAATTAAAACACAAAACAGCATGAATGCTTTGCAAACTAGACATTAAAGCAACCACCACAACCATACAAATTAGCCAATTGGGCTGTCAAGCAGTGTTCCCTCTAAGATTTTCCATCCATGAAGGGAGTGAGTTTTGTTTTGTGTACCATATTGATGTTATATGCACTTGTTTGGATGTGTGCCACAGTGGCATCCATCAGTTACTAACCAAAAAAATATATAAATTGCTACGTATGAAAAAATACTAAAACAAGGGATAATTAACATAAGGGATAATTAACAAGATGCATCTGACTAATATCCTGGGATTGGTTTGCTCTTCTACTTTTAGCATGAACTGAGGAACTCTTACTTTTGAATTTATATAAAATGGACGCAAATCAGAGAGTAACCCAGACTGCACCCTGGATATAATGTGATCAGAAACCATATTACCCAACAAACTGCAGGAGCCATATATAAATAATATTCTCTACAGACCAGACACAACCTTATTCTCCAACTCTTGAGGCCAAACTACTCTCTCATCACAAGTGCAAGGATTAGGCATGGATCATGAATAGAAAGATTAATCATTCAAAGTTTAGTGCTAGGATCATGCTTAATTCATGGTAAGTTTTGTACATTCCATGTAGGATCCAGAGAAAATTTAATCTTGTATAGTGATGTATAGTGTTCACTATTTGTACAGTCCTAGGTTTCTGGCAGAGTGTCTCAGCCATCCTCAGTCACATGATATGGCTGGGCTCTTCCCCTCAGTGGCAGTTGCCAGAGCTGGTGAGCTGTGAGTTCCACCCTGCCAGGAGAAGCAAGAGCAACAGGTGGAAGCTGCATGTAAAAATTGCAGCTTTCCAGGGGTAGAGACTGAGGCTAAGTTGGGGGACTTACCTAATGGGGGCGGGGGATTCAGCTGTTCACTATCAGCAGTGTGATCATCTCTGCTCCTAAGACACATTTTCAAATGGCTTTCCATGTGATAGTAACCCATGTAAGTGCTGGAAGCTGAGGCTGTGCTCAAGACGAGATCTTCTTGTCTAAAACCACCTTGACACCTAAAATCACAGGTGACAGTTTTCCACAGATTCTCCACTAATGCTTTGTCTATCTTTTACTTTGAATGGGCCTGATCTAACTCAAGTTAAAGACAAGAGTATTTTTATTAATGTGAGCATTCATTATAAAGTTCTTCCTGCTATAATATTTTTTCAACATTTTTGCTTTCATAATTCAGGGCATTACTTCTTACTCACCACATGGCAGCTTGGGTCCTGGCTGCTGGAGCAACTGCCACCGTTCTCCATGCAGTGCCTCAGGCCCTGACCACGGGAGCAGTCATGGCTGCTCCCCACCTGTCAGTTTCATCCCCGACCCCCCGGGATGGGCTGTGGCTAGGGCCAGGGCTGCATGGTGGCTGCCCAGCTGCTCCTGGAGTGGGGCAGCCACCCCACTCAAGACCTCACCCAGAGCAGCTGAGCAGCCACTGTGTGGCCCTGCTGAGGAGGTGGGTGGGACTCAAATTCTTGGTGTGTGCCCATGCAGGTGTGCACCTTAGAGGAAACCTTGCTGTCAGGTGACAAATTGTGTGCATCATCTTATTCTAAATATTGTGAGAAAACGCACATGTAAATGAGCCTGTAGAATTTTCATGCACTACTAATAAGCAATCAGAAGCCAGTCACGATTCCAAGGGCTGCTTAGGCAACATTTGAAGAGAGTTTTTAAAAGCAGGTTTGCACTGACACCACCATTTAAGAAAGGACATGAAGAGACATGATCTATGGGGGAAAAAAAGGCTGGGATTGCATTAAACACAGAGACAAAAGTGCAGTCAGTCCTTGCTTTGCTAAATTGAGAAGAATTCAGTGTCTTCTTATACTAGGGTTCTGATGCAGATTGCCAGTGCCCTCAGAGGACCCACCAAATGACTTATCCCTACTTGGGTACCATGCCCTCATTGGGAGTCCACATAACCTTTCTTTGGGTGCCTCTCTTTTGGGATCTAACTTGGGAAGATGGTACAGCTGGTTCTCAGTTGTTTTGGCCTCAAATGGTTCATCCCACAGATATGACCACAATCTATACTGGAGCTCCTGGAGCCTAATTCGCTCCCAACCTCCTACTTCCTGGCTCTGAAAGGACTACATCCCCTAAACATGTCTTAAAGTCTAAGGATGACATATAAAGGTTTGCATTTCATTGCTGATCATTTTAGGGGATGGAACAGTTAGTGGGAACAAAGCCCCAGGAGACAGGATTGGGAGTTGTTTCAGGGGAAGAAATGCAGAGAGGAGAGATGCACAATTAGGAAAGAGGAAGGAGAAAAATAGAGAAAGGGGGCAAGCAGCAAAGTGCCTGACTAGAGACGTGAGACCTTGGTTTCTGGGCTTTATTTTAAAGCCCAGATAAAAGAGAATGCTTCTGCAGCTGGGTTTCCACCTCCCCCTCAGGTAAAACCCTTACTTCAAGAGAAAAAGATTGGTTAAATAAAAGCTTGAGGACAGTAAGAGCAGATAGAGTTTAAAACCCAAGTATGACAGAGCCCAGGGAAAGCCAAAAGGAAGCTGAGATCTTAAGACATTGTATTCCTATCTGTTACAAAAGAGGCACATGCAGCGTACATACTTTGTATAATACCGTATTAAAATGCAAGTACAGATTCTGCCTGAAAGGAAAAATGGCATCTAAACATACATAACGTAGCTGGACTCGATGTACCTTAAGCCAAGCTTGGTGCCATGTCCTCAGAGGTTGATAGGAGCAAATGTTCCCATTGACTTCCCTTACCCCTCATAAATTGAGGAGTACTGGCATCAACAGGGGTGCCCTCACTGTTCGAATTAGTGGGTCCTTATTAGATTCACTAAACTGAATGCCAGCAGATCACTCTTCAGCATGGTAAGTCTAGAGGTGGCCTAAGATCTATTTAATTTTGTAGTGTGGACATGAATGTAATAAAGAGACAAGTATGTATGAGAATCTGCAAAAAGTCTGGAATAATCACTCAGAGACATGTGAACTGACTTAATTATCTTAAGCTTCAGGGGGTAGCTGAGTTAGTCTGTACAGGATAAACTTAAAAGACAAGAAATAGCCTGGTAGCACTTCATAGACTAACAAAACATGCAGATGGTATCATGAGCTTTTGTGGGCATAGCCCACTTCTTCAGATGACTGGAGTTGAGTCAAAACTCCAGTCATCTGAAAAGTGGGCTGTGCCCACGAAAGCTCATCATTTGTCATCTTTTAACTTTAATTATCTTAATTCAGATTTAACTCAAAGGCCACAGGCTAAATATTCCATGTGAACATGGTTAAATATTTAATTTCTTATGTGGAAACAGAGAGGGAAGCTCACAGATCTGTACTATTTACTGGAGAGTGCCATCTCAATGGATAAATTTAGGCAATAGCACCAATTCCTCCCTTCTCACTAAGAAAAAACAAAGCTGAAAGAGCCTAGCAGAGCCCATCGACATATTGAAGCTCCATCTGAGGAAGGCAAGATCAAGGAACCCAGTCCATTTTGACCATCTACACAGCCTAATCAGCAGTATCTGATTTTGGTGACTCACATAAGAGTTTATTTTGTGGGTGGAACTTTGTAGAGTACCACCTCTCCCCTCTCTTCATCCTGATTTAGGGCTGCAATATTGGAAACACAGAAATGTGTTCCTGGAGTGATCAGAGCAGATGGCAGAAACAGCCCCATGTTTTGGCAGTCAATAGACACAATTCCAATATAACAACTGACAGCAGAGTTGAACAACTAATTAATGATGAATCATTTATCTAATAACATTTTCCTTTTTTTCCTATTTGCAAAATGTCAGTGAACAGATTGTCATTTTCTCAGATCAAAATTATTTTATGTGTTTCACAAAAATTCAATCATTTTGCAATTGGTTACTCAGAATCCAAAATTCGAGATGTGTTGATTAGCTTTGTCACAAAGGAACATACTGCCATTTCTGTTCACTCACTGGATATGTGCAATAACACTTACAATCACTTTTCTTCTACAAACGCTCCTGGAAAGTCAATTACTATTTTAATTTCTATGAGTGCTCACTGGTGCACCTTTAAATCTCACTTTTCAGAAACGATTGCGTTAACAACACCCAACCACATGAGTTTTTTTGGACGGCAACCACTAAAGTAGCAGGAATGTGGCTGAAGTCAGCTTGTTTAAAAAACTCGTATAAATATTCCTGAAAATATGCTTACGGTATTCACGCCTCCATATATAAGTAATATGGCCATCCCAAATGCAAACAAATCCTGTCTACCATACTGCCACAATACGCTGAATTAACGTGAACAAGATAATTAAACTAAGTGGCCTCTAGAATTGCAGTTTGAGTTTAGATGTATTGACAATCCCATATGATTGTGCTTTTAAATCAGATCATATACTGCTACTCACTTCATCCCCACAGATAAACAGATATGAATCCAAGTACACACGAACCATGCATGTTTATTGGATAGTCGTTTTTTTCCTTCGCCAATCTTGCAAATATGCACAAAATCCGTCAATTTGCCCGATAATCTGTTCTACACAGGGTAGTGTTCTGCGTGAAATGCTGATGATGCCGGTCGGTTGCACTGTCTCGTCACACTTGTACAAGTCTGTTAAAAACGCAAATAGCCCGGCCACTTATAACTGTAACAGGCTTGCAGCTGTGAGGGGACTTTTACCTTGTGGATTTAAAGAGATCAGCAGTTCATTTTCCTCCAGGCTACACCTTCTACGGATCCACACAACTATTGTGCACATAGTTGCGGGAGCTAGGGGTTCTGCTGCATCTTCTGGCTTGAAATGATTTCCAAGATATACAGTTTGCAGTTTGGTTTAATGCACCTCTGATTGTACAAAGAGCTAGGGTAAAACGTGCCACTGTCCTATGGAAAGACAAACAGTCCCCGCCATTTCTTTAGCCACGTAAAATATCTCCTATTCAAAACAAAATGTGACGAGTTACACCACCAGCCCAGCGCGCTTACATTTGCTTAAAATGTTATGTTACAAAAGTTTCAGAGGGGTAGCTGCGTTAGTCTGTAACTGAAAAAACTTTAAAAATAACGAATAGTCTTGCAGCACCTTAGAGACTAGCAAAAATGTAGGTGGCATCATGAGCTTCCGCGGGCACGTTACCATCTACATTTTTTGTTACTCTCTATGGTGCTGCAGGATCTTTGGAAGTTTGTTGGGAAGGGGGTTGAAGTTTTTTCGTGTTACACAAGGTTTGCCTGGAACATCATAATAACCAGACAAAATAATGTATAAGAAAAGGGAACAATAGCTTTAAAAGGCAGAGAATGTTGCAGAGGGCAAATGTGAATGTATGTGTGTTTGTGCGTCTGTTTCAAACACAAGGACATTAAACTAAGAAGCTGACATCTGCCAATCTCTGCACATGGTCTGATTACAAGAATCAGTGTAAACGCTTTGAGCCTGTTCCGTCACCACGATTTTGCCCTGGAAGGGAAGAGACCTACCGAAAGCGCCCAGCGCATATTGCTGTGTCGGGGATGAGGGGTGCTCTGCTAATGGGAGAATGGTGACTCCACCGAGCCAGAGTCACACCCAAGTGGATACATGACTAGAAAAACTACGGGATGGGAATCAGCGGGGCAGCGGAGGAACCCAACGGCTTTGACTTGGAGACCCCTGTTCCCAAAGGAGAACTTCACACCCTCCTATCCCAGGGAGAGAAGGGGAGGCGAGAGAATGGAGCTAGCGAGCTCCTGCTCAACAATGAGCTCTCCTTGCACGAGGTGCAGCTCACACTCCTAGCCCACCAGACTGGCAGGGACTGTCCATGAACTCGTACACGATCGTCCACGGTTTGGCCTGGATGGGCAGCAGCAGAGCTGGCTGCCTGTGTCCCTCGACTCCCCGGGAAGAGAATAGAGCTCTCCAGGCAAAGCTCTGTCCCCATTTGTCCCGGGGTGACTCCGGAGTCACTCCACAAGTGCCCCGGTTTACACGAGTGCCTGGGAATCCCCTTTCCGGCCCGTTTGCAGGACCAAGAGGAAGAGGCTCTGCCGGCCGTCGCCCGGTGCATCCGCTTGCTGCTGCCCTCAGGCAACTTAGCCGCGGAGCCGCCAGGCTGGCGCTCGCTCCCGCCCCGCCGGGTCGCCCGCCCAGGCCACCCAGGCAGCCCTGGCCTGCCCAGTGCTCACGCGCTCGTGGCAGGGTTTAAAGCGCGCGCGGGGCTCGCGGCGCCGTCACAGGCTCCGGCGGCAGCATCCCAGCCAGGCCTGTGCCGCTCGCAGCTCCCCGGCGTGAGCGCGTGCCGCCTCCACGCCCCTCCCGCCTGCAGGTGCCGGGACACTCCGAGGCGCGGCGCCGGCCTGAACCTCTGCCCCCGCTCCCCGGGTGCCAGCGCGCGGCCGCCATGGCTCCGGTGCTGCTGCTCCTCGGTGGGTAGCGCCTCGCCCAGCCCCCCGCCCCAGCGCTCCGGGCGCGGCTCGGGCACCCGCCGGCTCTGAACCCCTCTGTGTCTCCGCTTACAGGTGGCTTCCTGCTGGCCAGCTCCGCGCGGGGAAGCGGCGGCGGCTCCTCGGGTGAGTGGACCGGCTCGGTTATTTCTCTGCCGCGCCGTGCGCGCACAGCCCCTTGGACTCAGCGCCCGGGCTTCCTTTGCAGCCGGGACGGGCAGGTGCTGCGCACCGGCTGACCTAAGTCCCCACCCGGGAGCTGGGCCGGTAGCTAAGCAGAGACTGGCGCTCGGCTTTCCCCACTGAACCCGCCTTAAAAAAAAAGTTTCCCACAGCGGCGCGCGGAGGCGGCTCTGACTAGTCCCCGCTGTCCCAGCCACACACCCGAGCGCGCGGGAAGCGTGTCTCGCTGCGCACTTCTCTGTCGCCTGAAAGGGTCGCACGGCGCGTGTCCCGGGAACCCGGTCGTTCTCGGGGTACCGCTGAGGGCTAGGGGGCTCGGTTGTGCGCCAAAGCCAGGAATGGCTGAGCACACAGTAGCCTTGTCTCTCTATAAAAAGCGCGAAGCTTTTCGCATAGGATTGGCGGATTCGGTTAACCGCGCAAATGTGCAGACAAACCACCACGGCGGGTTCACGGGGCTCAGCCCTCACAGGGCGTTTTGGTTGTTGCATCTCAAAGCTCGCTGCGTCTCTTTACGCCTTTCAGGCGCTCCCTGTTGTACTGAGCCACTGCTCGCCGCTCCAGCGTAAAGACTGGAGCAGCATTGCAGGTCAAAGCTGAATTGCCAACGAGCTCCGAAGTGCACGCGTAGTTTGTACATGGCAGGAAGAGAAAAACGCTCTTTTCAGGCGGAATGGGATATAAGCACCTGCTTTTCCTTCCCTGCACACTATGTCTCTGACTGTGAAAGAAGAGTTTGTGATGGGGTAACTGTTAATTAACATATCTTTGTGAACGTATATTGTCCTCCTTCCCTCTGGCCTCGCCCTCCCCCAAACAAAGGAAACAGAGCACAGCTTGCAAATGGAAATATCCACACAAAAATATTGGTATTATTTTAACTTTTTCCTTTATCACCAGAAGTATAGTAGGTGTTTCACAGGTAAGATACCTGCTAATAACACGAATAAAACACCCCGAAAAAGCTAATAAACAGATTTTAAAAGTGGAGGCTAGCATACCACACAAAATAAAATGAGCAGCTTTGTATATAGAATGTTTATTTTTTTGGTTTCATATTATTGACGTAATTCTCTGAGGGGAAAACAGGTTTATAGCTATCAGACAACATTTGTCTTTTAAAGGTGAGAAGCATAGAAGAAGATGGAAAAGGCTGGTATTTCCAGTTTTTATGAAAATCGGTTCAGGATAGGTTGAAAAACTTTCATGAGGCAAAGCTATCAAACTTCTCTGTAGTGTAACAAATAGAACAGCAAATGTAGTCATGTGTGCTTGAGACACACCGAGAGCTTAAAAAGGATTTGACTTCTAACAACTTCTGAACATGACATTAAGAATAAATGCAAACACTTTAAGCCTGCTCTTTACCTTGAAAAGAAAGAAACACACAGAAAGTGCTCAATGAGCATAACACCAAGTATCAGGGATGAGAGAAGCTGCTGTTGGGAGAATGGTGACTCCATGGAGCCAGAGCCACACACAAATGGACACATGGAAGTAGAAAAACTAAAGAAAGAGAATGAAATGAGCAGCGAAGGAGTACAACCACTACAACCACTACGTCTTGGGAACCATGTTCCCAAATGAAACTCTCTTCATTCCTTCTATTAATGGGGGAGAAGTGGTGAAGGGGCAAAAGAAAGAAGCCAGAATCTTTCCTGCTCAGCAATGAACTCCTGAGCACAGGAAGCAGAGCACCATCTTGACCCCTAAAAGGTGAGCAATTTCAAATTTATATGCATAATATAAAATTTCATTTGCTATTTTTATTTGTTTGCTTTAATTTTTGGCAAACTCTTTAACGTTAGTATGATGACCTGGTATCCAATTGCTAGATTCAAATATTTACTCAGGACCTCAGAACTAGCCTGTAATGCAGATCCTAAAGCAGGGTCAATTTTGCCTGTTTCTTTCACAGGTACATTAAAGGAAGGGGAATAGCTTGCTGTGCTGGCATGAGACAATGGAAGAGCTCTTTAGAATTCTTCCTAACTGTGGTAAAGTCCAGTAGATTAAACGTATCTGTCAAAGAAACTAATATTATATTGCAGGGACACTGGCAATTTAATTTATTCCCTTGCTTAGGTTTGCTTTAAATGGTTTTCCGAAAGATAATATTAATAGAAATGTGTATTAATTAAATAAAGAAAATAAGTTTAAAATGTTTTTCACCAGCACTTCCTACAAATATGACATTAGCTTGTCAGAGGTTTGGGGCAATATTTTTAAAACCACTTAAATTTCATTTTAATAATAATTGAAGAATCTAAGTCTCATTGAAAGTCAAGGATTTAGGCTCCCAAATCACTTAGGTGTTTTCAACCTTTTTCCTTTTAACCCTGCTCCCATTGAAAACCAGAGGACTATTTCAACTCACTTTAGTGGGAGCTGTATTAGGTTCTAGATGCCACAAATGAAACTGACCATATCTGCCCTATCCTAGAAATGCCCGTGCATGTTGCTAATTTGTTGGCTGGTCTTAGTTAACACTACACTATTAAAAAGGAAACAAAACAGTACAAAATGAAATGTCAAAACAAACAAAACAAAAACCCAAACAGTATAGCCACAGCCATCCAATACATTTTTAAACCCAGTTATCCTTGTCCATGCTCGGGGCAAAATTGTGTTTAACATTGTATTAGTCTAAACCTGTTAGTTAATGTTTTCCAAAATTATGCATTTTCCCAGCATAGACAAGACCTGTAGGACTATTTATGTGTGTAATTTAAACACATGCTTGTTTGAAGGCTCAAGGTAGAAAAGGAAACTGAATACAACAGTTTCATTGTCCAAACAGCACAAAAATGGCAAAAGGAAAAAAAAACAGCATAAGCAGTTACATGACTAGAAATTATTTCACTCTAATTTTGCAGTTTATAAAAGTTAACAAAGAAGCTGGTTCCTTAAATATTTTGGAACAGATTCTGCTCTCTTCTATACCCAAGCAACACAGGGCAACATAGCCCCACATTTTGTTGTGGCTTTTACCTTGATAGACTCCCTTAAAATATTTGGTGACTAATTCAAAAGTAGTGTGAAAATTGTTCATTTTTTTGCAGTATTAACTAGCAGAACTGTATAGTACAAAGAATGGTAATTTAGGAAAGTATTTGGTAGAAGAGCTATGGAATGTGTGATTTGTCCTAAAGGTACCTAAGGTTGTGAGGCACCTCACTACTGCCAACCCTTAGTATGAAGCTGCCCACTGCGGGTCAGTTCTCTGAAAAGCACAAGCACTGCTTTTGCGACCCCTGTAAGCTTCACCCTATCTGTGCAGGCACAGACCAATGCCTGAATACTCAGGGTATGTCTACACTACAAAGTTAGTTCAAACTAACGAACAATAGTTCGAACTAACTTTCATAGGCGCTACACTAGCGCTCCGTTAGTTCGAATTTAATTCGAACTAACGGAGCGCTTAGTTCGAACTAGGTAATCCTCATTCCACGAGGATTAAGCCTAGTTCGAACTAGCTAGTTCGAATTAAGGGGTGTGTAGCCCCTTAATTCGAACTAGTGGGAGGCTAGCCCTCCCCAGCTTTCCCTGGTGGCCACTCTGGCCAACACCAGGGAAACTCTACTGCCCCCCTCCTGGCCCCGGACCCCTTAAAGGGGCACGAGCTGGCTACGGTGCCCGTGCCAGATGCAAGCCTGCCAGCACCCAGCCAGCAGACCCTGCACCTGGCACGGATCGAGCCACCCACCCGATGCCCCCCAGCCCTCCCCCTCTTCCCGGGACCAGGCTGGCGGCTCCCGGGAGCTTGCCTGGGACCGCAAGAGGCGGGCACCCGCCTGGGCTAGTGCGGACATCGTGGACCTCGTCCACGATCTCCGCACTAGGCACAGGAAAGTGGCCGGCTTGGGCAGGATAGCTGCCAGCCTGGCCACCCAGGAGCAGGTGTGCAAGAGAATCAAGGGGGTCCACTGAGACCCTCGACCCTGAGCCCTGAGCTTACAGTGGCCGTGCTGGGTCAGACCAAAGATCCATCTAGCCCAGCAGCCTGTCTACCGACAGCGGCCAACCCTAGGGACCCTGGAGGGGATGGACCGAAGACAGTGACCAAGCCATTTGTCTCGTGCCATCCCTCTCCAGCCTTCCACAAACCTTGGGCAGGGACACCACTCCTACCCCCTGGCTAATACCACTCCATGGACCCAACCTCCATGACTTGATCTCACTTCCCTTTAAACTCTGTTCTAGTTCTAGCCTTCACAGCCTCCTGCAGCAAGGAGTTCCACAGGTTGACTCTTTGCTTTGTGAAGAAGAACTTTCTGTTACTAGTTTGAAGCCTGCTACCCATTCCTTTCCTTTGGTGTCCTCTAGTCCTTCTTTATGGGAACTAATGAAGAACTTTTCTGTATGCACCGTCTCCACCCAACTCCTGCTTTTAGAGACCTCTATCCTGTCCCCCCTCCGTCTCCTCTTTTCTAAGCTGAAAAGTCCCAGTCTCTTTAGCCTCTCTTCATATGGGACCTGTTCCCAACCCCTGATCATTTTAGTTGCCCTCCCCTCTCCCAGCCTCTCTCTTCCCCTCTCCCACCTCCTTTTCCCAGTCTCCCCCAGTTTTGTTCAATAAAGACAGATTCCATTTTGGAAGACACGTTATCTTTATTTTGTACATCAAGAAGAGGGGCTAGGGAAGGGTAAGTGGAAGGAGGTGAGGGAGGAATGGGGCACAAGCTCCCGATGGGGAGGACTGGGCTGGCTCTGCGGGCTTCGGGGGTGGAAGCTCTCCTGCAGCCCCCCAATTGTCCCCTCTCCCCAGATGGCAGCCTGCGGCAAGTGCAGCCGGGCTGATGGCCGAGTGCTGTGATGTGCCCAGTGTGGGTACTCCGGGCACTCCAAGCCAGGACTGTTTTGCAAGCGGGGCACCCCTGAGAACTGTCTGTCCGGGGTGGGGGTCGGGACCCTTTAAGCATAGCCCTCGGCTAGCCTGAGACAGCATCTTCACGCTCTAAGTCCGCCTCTGATGCCCTGCCGGCACTGCTTCCGGCCATCCTTAACCCCGGTTCAGGGTCCACTTAATGTGGACGCGCTAGTTTGAATTAGCAAAATGCTAATTCGAACTAGTTTTTAGTTCTAGATGCGTTAATTCGAACTAAGCTAATTCGAACTAACTAATGCGAACTAAGTTAGTCCGAATTAGCGCTGTAGTGTAGACATACCCTCAGAGTTTTCCATGCAGTGTCCAGCCCTTATCTACAGAATTACTAGATCTACTGTTTTCAAACAAACTGACCCCTTATTGAAGTGGTCTCCAGTACTTTTAAGCACAAGATCACTTTTTTAATCTAGGTGCAGTACAAAATCTCCCTCAAACCCAAATATCCTTGCCCCGCCTTCTTTGTGCCCCTTCTCCAAGGCTCTGCCCCTGCTCACTTCATCCTCCCTCCCACCCCCATCCTCCTTCATTTTCACCAGTCTGGGGCAGAGAGTTGGGGTGAAGGCTCAAGTCTTGATTTAAGTGATTTGGAGTGCAGGAGGAGTTCTGAACTGAGCCTGGGGCAGATACTTGGGGTGTAGAGGGGGTTCTAGGTGCAGGTTCTGGGAGGGCATTTGGATGCAGGGGTGCTTAGGGCTAGGGCAGGGGTTGGAGGTGCAGGAGGGGGTTCATGACTGGGGCAGGGTTTCAGGATGTGGGCTCCTAGGCTGTGTCTAGACTGCAGGGTTTTTTCGAAAAAAGCTTTTTTTCTAAAAAACTTCACCTGAGTCTAGACTACAGCCGTGTTCTTTCGAAATTAAATCAAAAGAACGTGGCTTTTCTTTCGACGGCCGTACTCCTCATTTCATGAGGAAGAACGCCTTTTTTCGAAAGTACTCTTTCGAAAAAAGGCGTGCTTGAATGCAAACAGGGCTTTTTCGAAAGAGAGCATCCAGACTGCCTGGGTGCTCTCTCTGGAAAAAGCGGCTTGCTTTTTTGAAAGTACTGCTTGCAGTCTAGACGCTCTTTTTCAAAAGAGGCTTTTTCGAAAGTATCTTTCAAAAAAGCCTCTTTCAAAAGAGGCTTGCAGTCTAGACGTAGCCCTACTGGGCACTGCTTACCTCAGGTGTCTCCTGGGCGGTGGTGCAGTGGGGCTAAGGTAGGCTCACCCCTGTCCAGGCACTGCTCCACTCCCAAAAGCAGCCAGCAAACTCCCTCCACAAGTGTGTACAAACGGACACTTGCTTTGTACATTGGACAAACATCTCAGACACTTCGCCAAAGGATCAATGCCCACAAAACAGATATTAGACAGGATCACAAAGAAAAAACAGTTTCTTGCCATTTCAACCAGAAAGGACACTGTCTCAATGACTTAATTACCTGCATCCTGCTTCAGAAGCCTTTTAAATATGCACTTGAAAGGGAATCCTCTGAACTGTCATTCATGCTAAAATTTGACACTCTACGCGTGGGTTTCAACAAAGACCCCAGTTATCTTACCCATTACAAAAATAGCTTCCCCAATTATCACCTCTAATTCCATTAGCTCACAGACATTTACCTTCTCTTCCCCCCCCCCCCCCCCCCGCATCCCCCTTCTGTTCTGAAATTTGATTTGTCCTTTTCATATGTGTTTTTTTTTTAATTGTATCCTTTGGTATATATGGTTGTGACTATTTTCTTCCACTATTTGATCTGAGGAAGTGGGTCTGGCCCACAAAATCTCATCATCTAATAAACCATCTTGTTAGTCTTTAAAGTGCTACATAGTCCTGTCTTTTGTTTCAGCTACACCAGACTAACACGGCTACATTTCTCTCTTTAGACAAAGAGTATCTCATACTAAATTCTCCAGCATTTTCAAACAATCCAGGCCTAAACCCTCTGCTTATGAAGCAAAAGTGCTGTACTTGTTCTTCTTCAATGAAAAGTGCCTATTTAGTCTTGTTGTCTCACTGAATATACTCAAGAACACCTCCTCTTTTATACCTCAAGATACTATTTCCTATCTCTACTGTAATTTTCTTCCTGGCAGTTCTTTCAATCCTTCATTCACATTCAGTTCAGACTGCTGCTAGGGTACCCATTCTGAACGAAACAGTGCTCAATCTACATTTAAATAGATAGATGGATAAACATGCCCTGCCTGGCAGATAACTTTTTCACCTTTCCTGGAAAATAACATCTTCATACAAATGTTAAGAATATGAATTCTTATATCTGCATACATAATTCCTTTCATAGCATCTGCACATTTCACAGTTATTTGTTGTCTAATGTAATATGCTTTCATGTGAGTCCTTGTATGGCATTCTTTAGTGAACTAGAATGCATGCACAAAAATCAGGAGATTCCTGCAACCATTCTGCACTCTTTTACTAGTTGGCATTTATAAGTACATGGGTCACAGAATGATTGAAATCAATGGAATTGCTAATTGATGGATATCAAAGGAGAGAAGACAGAATTCAACATCTCTCTGTAAGGGGTTCTCCCTTTTCTTTTGTAGGCCCTGCAAGGAAGCAAGACCTCCATTCCTATCTTTCTACTTAGATCTTCCTCTATTAAATCATGATTCATAGAATCATAGAATACTAAGACTGGAAGGGACCTCGAAAGGTCATCAAGTCCAGTCCCCTGCCCTCATGGCAGGACCAAATACTGTCTAGACCATCCCTGATAGACATTTACCTAACCTACTCTTAAATATCTCCACAGATGGAGATTCTACAACCTCCCTGGGCAATTTATTCCAGTGTTTGACTACCCTGACAGCTAGGAACTTTTTCCTAATGTCCAACCTAAACCTCCCTTGCTGCACTTCAAGCCCATTGCTTCTTGTTCCATCCTCAGAGGACAAGATGAACAAGTTTTCTCCCTCCTCCTCATGACACCCTTTTAGATACCTGAAAACTGCTATCATATCCCCCCTCAGTCTTCTCTTTTCTAAACTAAACAACCGAATTCTTTCAGCCCTCCTTCATAGGTCATGTTCTCTAGATCTTTAATCATTCTTGTTGCTCTTCTCTGGACCATCTCCAGTTTCTCCACATCCTTCTTGAAATGGAGTGCCCAGAACTGGACACAATACTCCAAAAGAGGCCTAACCAGCGCAGAGTAGAGTGGAAGAATGACTTCTCGTGTCTGTCAGCCAACGGTCAGGGCAGTGTGTGCGTGTGTGTTACACCCAAGTCTTCAACTGCTGAGACACAAAGTCTCGTTGCAGCGGGCAGCCTAGGAGGCTGGAGGGCACCCTGAAAAGTAGTTTAACATCCGTGACTTTACTGCTAGGACCGAGGTCCCGTCGCAGAGGGTAGCCAAACAGGCTAACAGACGCCCCAGTGTGTACAGGAAGAGCTTATTACGCTTCAGATTTTAGCTGCTAGAATTTCATAATTCCTTCGCAGCGGGCAGCCTCGGGGAGACTGAGAAGCGCCCCAACTGAATTTTTGCCACCTGGGTGTGACACAAATTCAAACGCCCAAGCTCTTCCTATACTATGTGTGTACTATACGCCTAAGACTTTAACTGCTGAGACCGGGGTCCCTTGCAGTGGGCAACCTGGAAGAGGTTGAAAGGCGCCCCAATAAGTGTACAGGGAGAGCTTGTTACGCTTCAGATTTCAGCTGCTAGAATTTCATAATTCCTTCGCAGCGGGCAGCCTCGGGGAGACTGAGAAGCGCCCCAACTGAATTTTGCCACCTGGGTGTGACACAAATCCAAACGCCCAAGCTCTCCCTATATCTGTCCCTTTATGACCGGCTGAAGTTCCTTTGTTTGTGTTCGGTTCGGGTACAGCAGCACGGGTTCAAGTCAGAAGCTTGACGCGCACTGGCTTATTTATAGGAGAAAGAAAGAGAAAAGAAATAAAGAAACTTGGTTCAGTGTATATAGATATATATATTTTATAAGTGAATGAGGGCACCCCACTTGTTCCCAAAGTTTATAGCTAAATCACCTTACCAAAGATGATTTACAATAGAAATGAAGCAGTTTGACTTTAAGAAAACTATAATAAAGTAACTAACTTACAACAGAGAGACAATTAGAGTGTACACATAAAGAAAACACATTGCAGGTACAATTCTCACCCCTGCGTTCCAGACTTGGCGTGGCCAGCGTCTTTCTCTCAATCCCTCGGGAAGAAGTAGGGCGAGGTTGGGCGTCCCACGGACCTCGGGAGACAATCAATACCTGCCAGCAGGTGTAGGTGATTGGAGCTCAAATTGGGTGGGCAACTCAACCCTCTTTATACCCCTTGGGTCACATGGGCTTCTTCCTGGTCTCAAGTGGCCAATCAGGAAAAATGGCTTTGAATGCCAAGTTTCCCACGAAGGGTGCAAAGCATAATTCACACCTGGGAAGATGCAGACAATGGGCACCTCTGGTATGTGATGGGCGAAGATTCCTCTCCCGAGACAGTGCAGGCGTGTCAATTACTGGTACTAGCCATCACGGCGACGGGAGGCCTCCCAGTCGTCAGCTAGCCCATTTACTGTCTGGTTTCTGTTTATGGTAGAGTCAGGGACAGGCACCACACCTGCGTTCCCAGGGCATCAAAGGCTGACTGCCTTTCTCTTGCTCTCTGGGGGGGGGGGGGGGGGAGAAACAAGATGGGGCTCGTGGAAAAACAAGATGGGGTTTTTGTGTCTGGCTACAGTGTCTTGCTCACAACACAACTGTTAATGCATCCCAGAATCATGTTTGCTTTTTTTGCAACAGCATCACACTGCTGACTCATATTCAGCTTGTGGTCCACTATAACCCTAGATCCCTTTCCGCCATACTCCTTCCTAGACAGTCACTTCCCATTCTGTATGTGTGAAACAGATTATTCCTTCCTAAGTGGAGCACTTCGCATTTGTCTTTATTAAACTTCATCCTGTTTACCTCAGACCATTTCTCCAATTTGTCCAGATCATTTTGAATTATGACCCTATCCTCCAGATTAGTCGCAACACCTCCCAGCTTGGTATCATCTGAAAACTTAATAAGCATACTTTCTATGCCAATATCTAAATCGTTGTAAAGATATTGAACAGAGCCGGTCCCAAAACAGACCCTTGTGGAACCCCACTTGTTATACCTTTCCAGTAGGATTGTGAACCATTAATAACTACTCTCTGGGTATGGATATCCAGCCAGTTATGCACCCACCTTATAGTAGCCCCATCTAAGTTGTATTTGCCTAGTTTATTGATAAGAATATCATGAGAGACCGTATCAAACGCCTTACTAAAGTCTAGGTATACCACATCCATCACTTCTCCCTTATCCACAAGACTCGTTATCCTATCAAAGAAAGCTATCAGATTGGTTTGACATGATTTGTTCTTTACAAATCCATGCTGGCTGTTCCCTATTACCTTGCCACCTTCCAATGATTTCCTTAATTACTTGCTCCATTATCTTCCCTGGCACAGAAGTTAAACTAACTGGTCTGTAGTTTCCTGGGTTGTTCTTATTTCCCTTTTTATAAATGGGCACTATATTTGCCCTTTTCCAGTCTTCTGGAATCTCTCCTGTCTCCCATGATTTTCCAAAGATGATAGCTAGAGTCTCTCTCAGCTCCTTGAGTATTCTAGGATGCATTTCATCAGGCCCTGGTGACTTGCAGGCATCTAACTTTTCTAGGTGATTTTTAACTTGTTCTTTTTTTATTTTATCTTCTAAACCTATCCCCTTCCCACTAGCATTCACTATGTTAGGCATTCTTTCAGACTTCTCGATGAAGACCGAAACAAAGAAGTCATTAAGCATCTCTGCCATTTCCAAATTTCCTGTTACTGTTTCTCCCTCCTCACTGACTAGTGAGCCTACCCTGTCCTTGGTCTTCCTCTTGCTTCTAATGTATTTATAAAAAGTCTTCTTGTTTCCCTTTATTCCTGTAGCTAGTTTGAGCTCATTTTGTGCTTTTGCCTTTCTAATCTTGCCCCTGCATTCCTGTGTTGTTTGCCTATATTCATCCTTTGTAATTTGTCCTACTTTCCATTTTTTATATGAATCCCTTTTTATTTTTAGATCATGCAAGATCTCGTGGTTAAGCCAAGGCGGTCTTTTGCCATATTGTCTATCTTTCTGACACAGCAGAATAGCTTGCTTTTGGGCCCTTAATAATGTCCCTTTGAAAAACTGCTAACTCTCCTCATCTGTTTTTCCCCTCAGTCTTGATTCCCATGGGACCTTATCTATCAGCTCTCTGAGCTTACCAAAATCTGCCTTCCTGAAATCCATTGGCTCTATTTTGCTGTTCTCCCTTCTATCCTTCCTTAGAATTGTGAACTCTATGATTTCATGATCACTGTCACCCAAGCTGCTTTCCACTTTCAAATTCTCAACCAGTTCCTCCTTATTTGTTAGAATCAAATCTAGAACAGCTTCCCCCCGGTAGCTTGTTAAACCTTCTGAAATAAAAAGTTGTCTCCAATGCAGTCCAAGAACTTATTGGACAGTCTGTGCCCTGCTGTGTTATTTTCCCAAAATATATCTGGATAGTTGAAGTCCCCCATCACCACCGAATCTCGGACTTTGGATGATATTGTTAGTTGTTTAAAAAAAGCCTCATCCACTTTTTCCACCTGGGTAGGTGGCCCATAGTAGACTCCTTGCATGACATCACCCTTGTTTTTAATCCCTTTTAGCCTAACCCAGAGACTCTCAACACTTCCATCTCCACCTCACTCTAAGGCCGTGTCCAGACTCAGGGGTTTTTTCGGGAAAAGTAGCCTTTTCCCGAAAAAACTTCCCCTGCGTCCAGACTCAAGCCGCGTTCTTTCGAAATTATTTCGAAAGAACGCGGCTTTTCTTTCGATGGCGGTAAACCTCGTTTCACGAGGAAGAACGCCTTCCTTCGAAAGTTCCTCTTTCGAAAGAAGGCGTTCTTCAATGTAAAGAGGCCGTCTTCGAAAGAGAGCATCCAGACTCACTGGGTGCTCTCTTTCGAAAAAGCGGATTTCTCTTTCGAAAGATCCGCCTGCAGTCTAGACGCGATCTTTTGAAAGAGGCTCTTTCGAAAGATGCTTTCGAAAGAGCCTCTTTCGAAAGAAGCCTGCAGTCTACACATAGCCCAAGTGTGTTCATTTTTAACATATAAGGCAACACCTCCTCCCTTTTTTCCCTATCCTTCCTGAGCAAGCTGTACCCTTCTGTACAAACATTCCAATCGTGTGTATTATCCCACCAAGTTTCTGTGATGCCAACAATGTCATAATTGTACTTATTTATTAGCACTTCCAGTTCTTCCTGCTTATTACCCACACTTCTCGCATTTGTATATAGGCACCTAAGATACTGATTTGACCTTGTCTCCCAGTTTTTCCCTGATCCTCCTTTCTCTCTGCCATTATAGCCCACACTCCCTCCTATTTCCAACCATCTCCCAGGGCTCCATGTTCTCCACTTACCTGTGGGCTTTGCTCACCTGTCCCTGTCGAACCTAATTTAAAGCCCTCTTCACTAGGTTAGCCAGTCCGTGTCCAAATAGGGTCTTCTCCCTCCTCGAAAGGTGAATGCCATCTCTGCCTAGCAGTCCTTCCTGAAATAGCATCCCGTGGTCGAGGAAGCCAAAGTCCTCCTGGCGACAGCTTCTTCACAGCCAGGCATTCACCTCCAGGATGCATCTGTCTCTGCCCGGGCCCCTACCTTCAACAGGAAGGATCGAAGAGAATACCACCTGTGCTCCAAACTCCTTCACCCATACTCCCAGAGCCCTGTAGTCACTCTTGATCTGCTCAGTGTCACACCTCACAGTATCACGTGTGCCCACATGGATGAGTAGCATGGGGTAGTAGTCAGAGCCGGAGAATCCTTGACAATGCCTCCGTAACATCTCGGATCCGGGCCCCCAGCAGACAGCATACCTCCTGAGATGAAATGTCAGGGCAACAGATGGGTGCCTCCGTCCCCCTCAGAAGAGAGTCTCCAACCACCACTACCCTACGTTTCCTATTCGCAGTGGTGGCATCAGACTTCCCAGCTTTGGGGGTATGAGGCTTCTCCTCCTGTGTTGTAGGGGATGATTCCTTATCTCCTGTATAAAGAAGAGCATAACGGTTTCCTAGTACCACGGCGGGAGGGTTCGGAGCAGGGGTGGAGCAGTGCCTGCTGCCAGAAGTAACCAGCTGCCAGTGTCCACCCTGAGCCGTCTCCTCCTCCACCAGTCCTGTGTAATGGAACAGCTACCTCAGCTGTTTCCTCAAGAACACAGTCCAGGAATTGCTCGTGGATTCGGGTGCTCCTCAACCTAGCCACCTCCTCCTGTAGCTCTCCCACCTGCTGCATGAGAGATTCCACTAGCAGGCACCTATCACATTGGATGACCTCCCCAGCCTGGATATCCAGTAAGCAGGCACCTCTCTCATTGGATGATCTCCTCAGCCTGGATATCATTAAATCAGAAATAAATGTATTGTGTTTCCACAAGCTTTTCTGAGGTGTTACGTTTCTGTGAAGTATAGAGTGTATTTGCAAGCCATGACTGAGTGGGAGTGTGGTCATTTCCTGGAAATTTTTAAGGCCCAATCCCGCATTCACTGTGCACTCCCATCACCACTGGAAGCCTGTGGGAGTTCAAAGGAGGCAGGAAAGGGCTCATAATGGTAAATAGCAAGATAGGTTTTTGTCTTGCAACATGATTAGATTTAGGTTCTAGATTTTCAAATTCCTGTATCAACATATTTTCACGAAAGTAAGGGAAAGTTCTATTAAATTAATTTAGAAATAGAATGAGGATAAAGTGAAAAATACTTAGGGCATGTAACTTATAGGAAACAACTATTTTCATTAGCCTTTTTCTACCACATCTGTCATTTGTAATTAAGCTAGGCACAGGTAAGTCAAACCACTGCATATTTAAAAGAACCTCTCCTTGTTTCAAGCGTTTTAATACATTGAACAGGCTTTATCCTCAGTGTTGAATTCAGACATGTAATTAACAAAGTAAAATATCTGGCATCAGGCCAAAATGATTATTAATTTATAAATTATTACTAATTATGCATATACAGTACCAAATTGCTGTCTTGGAGAAGAACACTACAATACAAACATAACAGTAACGTTAACTATAACAAGGGGAGACTGGTGGAGATCTACAAATGAACATTTACAGTTATAATAGAAGAACATTTGCTAGGTCATACAAATCTAGCTCCCATCTCTGTGACTGCAGAGTTCTTCCTATTAGCAGAACTGATGTAGTTTTGCTGAACTAGGAAAAGGAATGCTGGGGGAGAGTCTGTGTAAGAAATGCATACATATCAATGGCAGGCACGAAGCAGAGACTAGACAATATGGTACAGTCAGATGTAGGTTGCTCTCATGTAATGACATACAGTGGCAACTTTACGTGAGATCATTGGGGAAGGGAAACTGTCAGAACTCTAATGAGAATACTGAGGATTTTTATATCATCTTATGGGTTCAGTGTTCCTTGCAAACTCTAACTACTGAATCCCTTCCAACACTGCTTTGAGGCTGGTAAGTATTCGTCCTTGTTTTATAAGACATAGAAATTGAGAATGAAAAAAAAATGGCTGAATTTCAAAGGTACTTGATTTCAGTGGGAGCTAGGGATGTAAATAATAATCCCATGATCTATTAGCCAGGATCCTGGTTGCCATCCTGTGTTCCAGGGGTTCTGCATTCTGGGGTCCCAGTTTGAACCCCATATGCCAGAGGCCTCTGCTGCCAGCCCTATCCCTCGTCCTGGCTGCCAGCCCCATGTGCCAGGGGCTTGCACCTGGCCTCAGCTGGGGAGTGGGTTTGAACAGAGATAAAGGGGCTCAGCCTCCTCACTTTTAAAAATGTTCCTGTGCCACTAAATATGCATGACACAAAAGTCCTTGGTTTGAAGAACTTATAATCCAAATAGGACAAGATGCACCATGGAGGCACAGAAAGATGTTAACTTAAAAAAACAGGTTTTTTGTTTTGATATTTATGAAAGTGTATTTTTAAAAGATTTTTACAAAGCTTAGAAATCCTCATTTTACTCCTCCCTACCCTCCCTATTTTAAGTCTCTCCTATTATGGGTTTAATTTTCAAAATATCAGATGCCAACGCTCAGCTGCAAAACCACATGCACAAATATATGCCTATCTGATAGACACAGCTACTGTGATTAAATGTGCAATGTGATATTTTACCCAGGAATATCCAGAAAGTTCTCAACTCCTGCATTTCTGTTCCTAGCACTTTTCTGCTAATTTGAAAAAAAGGTCCTTGCTGTCAAGTGCATTGATAAAAATCTAGAATAAAAAAATATGAAATAGAACATGAGATAAAAACAATTAACTTTCTGCTTGGTCTCTCTGCCATGCAGTATTGTTCAATAGGCTAATGAAAAACATTGTGAGCCCAAGATAAAGCACTGTTACTAATAGTATCACACGTGACCTTTGCTGCAAGTTGAAGAGATATGGGCAGGGCTGTCCCAGAGAAGGAGAAGAGAGAGTTTGCCCCAAAATCTCCAGTTTGAGAGGGCCTTCAAAGTGAGTGACGCTGCAACTGGTGCATTGAAAACTGGTCCAGCAGTCCTTCTGTCAGGAAGCCAGATCAAGATGCCCAGAGTGGGGAGCCCAGTTCAACCCCTCAGGACACAAATCAATCTGCTGCTACAGGATGCGTGTAATGCAGATTTCACTCTCCAAGCCCCCCACTCCTCATCCAAGCCTAATCTCAAGGTAAGGGGCCTTAGTTAGGCCTGATCTACACTAGAACTTTATTTCGAAATAACTGCCTGAAGGTCACACTATTAAGCCTGTTATTTCAAAATAATGGGCCACAGAATGTGAAATCTGTTCTCCTGCTTTTCATCAGGAGTAACACTAATTCTGAAATAGTTATTTTGAAATAATAGCAGTGTGGCTGCTCAGGTGCCACTATTTCGAAATAATTACTCCCCGATGCTTCCTGGGACTCTAAATCCGAGGTAGTTTGTCCACATTACTGGAGGCTTCCCTGCAGAATGGACATGCTAGTTGAAATTTGTTAAATTGGAAGTGATTAAGTCAAATTTAGTAATTTCTAAATACTTTCCCAGTATAGACATGGCCTTACAGCGTTAGTCTAAGACCCACCCTAACCTTCCGTAGTTTGGGTATTGTGAAGTTAGCGAAGAACTATTTTGTATGCTATAGGAAGTTACTGGGGAAGTTCAGTGGCCTACAGGAAGTCAGACTAGATTATCACCATGGTCCCTACTGGCTTTGAAATCTATAACTCTGTTTGGATCATGCTTGTAGAATCTCTCCATTTTAGGCTGAATAGTTGATAATATAGTAGTTAACAGAGAAGGGGGAAAATCCATTGCAAAGATTTCAGGGGTAAGATATGCTATTAGAAATTCAAAATTAGTATCCAATAGGGTTGGATTTGTGAGGCAGAAGTGATGCATGTTGCTCTTGAAAAAAAGCCACATTGGCCACACCCGTTGTATATACTACATTGACCTGGGATAGAACAATTAAAGATGTTGCACTTTTAGTACCAAGATCTCAAAAGAACTAGGCTTGATCCTCATGCACATTTGTGTTCCATAACCATATTTGCAAATGGCAAGTCATTAAAATCACTGCATGACTAATTGCTAAATTCCCACATACAGTCACAGTAATTGCTCACACAGTGTAGGTGCGTCTATTTTGACTTCGAGATTTTCAGTTTTAAAAACACGCTCCTTTATGTAATCATTATGATACTTTAGCATTACCATCATACCACATATTGAAAGCCGTTCACATTTTAGAACTATTGTGTCATTCTCTAAAGATAAATTATAACATAGGTTCATATTTGAAAAATGTCTTCATCAGTTCAAGAATTTACAAAGTAATATTTTTGCTTTTTAATGAAATTTTTTTTTGCAGAGATTGATGGAGATAAAATAGAAGTGCTAATACTATATACTGTCTAAAACAGACCTCTACATCCAGTTAAATCATTTGACCACCCATTTCATTACATAGAAATATCTTGTAAAATAACTTTCTTTTTCCTTTTTATACTTACATAATTGAAAGCTCTCTGGAAAATAGCTTTACATACTTGTGATGTACATAGCTGTATTTGGGAATCTCTGAGAGGTGGCATATATTTAGTGTAAGACTAGTATCTTGTAAACATCCCTGAAGAATGTGGCATGAAATTGTCGGACATGAAATAAATTTTCTGGAGAATGGGTTGTTTAACTTTAAACTAATCAAATAACTAAATAAGCAATTACTACTGCAGCAATAATCTTATGCAGGGAACAGTTTATAGAACGGAAATAGTATACTGAATGTTATGATTGCCTTTAAAATTTATTATTTAAACATTTAAATAGATTGCCTTATTTATAACATAAATCATGAAGATTGGCATTTACATTTTAACTGTTATACAAAATGTACTGTCTGTGTTTCTAAAACAGAGAATAATATGTCTGAACTAACAATATAAAAAGCAGAAATAAGAAACAGAGACTTCCAAGGGGAGTTACACAGCTGACTCACTAAGGTACTTTTCAGAATCCCAGCCAAAAACGAACATGAAGTTTTCAATTTGCTGAATTACATTTTACCCATGTCTAATGACGACATGATTGATTTGTTTTCACTGTGTCCTTTGTTATTTTGGGATGACTTTTGTTTTAATCAATTGACTAAGAGCAGTTTCAGTTAGTTGCACTAAGCTTTTTATACTGTCCATGAAGACAAGCTCTGTGAAGCTCAAAAGCTCAAACCTCCCACCAATAGAAATTAGTTTATTAAAAAGTATTACCTCATTCACCTTGTCTCGCTGATACTCTCCATGGCAATGGTCTACATGCCTTAAACAAAGGCAGTATTGCAATAATAGAATTAATTCACTCTTGTTGGTACAGACAGATGACTAGCTAATCTCACTGCACTTGCCTCAATTTTTCTGGTAGTCTCAATGGGAGTGAAGTGAAGTTGGTACCACTGTCACTTTCCCTTATGAATTCCATCCTGGAGGGAAACTTCATCTTCCACCTAAGAATCTCTTGGCAGAGGTTGTCCAGGAACTGGTCTCAATCAACACATCCCTGATCCCATTCCTTTAGTGGACAGTTCTGTCTATATTTGGAGGTTTACTGACACTGAGCAGCCTTCTTCCTGCCCATATGCCCTAGAGAAAGCTGCTGCTTCTTTGTACTGCTGTTGCCTTTCTCCTCCAGTGTCATCTATATTGTCCTCTGTTGAATGCAGTTAATTGTTTTCAATCATTTCATGTTGGTTCTTGCTTTTCCAACATGACTGTGAAACAAGAGTATGTCTTCTTCCTTGTCATTTCTCATGATATATGCTGTGATCAAATCCTTCAAGCCAGACTGCAGCACAAGACAAAGGGGTGTAGCTTAATTTCAAATGAAAATGTGTGCTTTAAACTGAGATAAGGTAGGTCGATTGAAAATTAGCCTGAGAGCTGAAATTTTTCTTTTCCTCTTTAGCCCCCACTACCATCACATGCCTTACAAGGGGAGTTGATCTCAGAAAGGAGAGAGCAGATGTCCTCTGTCCAGCTGACTGTCCACTGTGGCAGTTCTATGTCTTTGGGAATGCAGTTTATGCCTCCCTTTCTAGCATCTGTGGAGCTGCCATTCACAGGTAAGATAGAAGACCACTAATGAAGATGACAAGGGAACATTTTAGAAATGAACAGTATTTTTCAGTTGTTACAATTGGCTGCCATCCAAATTATAGATATTCCTGGCAATTCTCCAAAACAAATAAACAAAAGAATGTCATTAAAAGACATCAGGCTGAATACAGCTCAGAGTAAGTAGATGTAACTTCCATGAACTCTCTGGGACAGATTCAGCAGTGTCAATAATGAGGGAAAGGTGCTCTTAAAACTGGTATAAATGGGAAAGTAGCATAACTTGACAAAGGCTGGCAACCAGGGTGTAATGAGTATAATTTATATATACGGGAAGTGGAAGTGAAAAGAGAATATAGCCTGAAAAGTAACTAGTGGGAAGATGTAAAATAAAAAAGCAGGCTTCCTCTCTCCTGCTTTCTTATACCACATCATTTCCAATACTGCTAAAGTCAATTTCAGCCCGGTGTAAGCTGGCACAAAAATGATCAGGGTGAATTTTATTGCATGCAGCATGCAAAATCAGAGTTAATCAATCAATATTGACATTATTTTACCACTTACATGTTTTCATGACTGCAATTTACACTTGATGTGCACCACCCCACTTATGTCACCGTAAAATTTTGCCTCTGAGTCAGTGTATTTGGATAGCAAGAAAGTGATTTTGAATATATTTTTTATTGTCACTATAGGCCAGCTGGTATTTAGTGTGGGTTAGAAATGTTTAGGTATTTGATTTTTTTTTTAATATTTTGTTTTCTTTTAAGAGTAATTAATTATGGAAGTTAGGCAATGTGGCATGTTATGACCTTAAAACAAAATTACTCAAATTATGGTGTCATTTCTGTGCACTGTGTAGTCATCAGAGTTAAAACTTGGGTGATCATTGATGTTATAAAGCTTTTAAGGAAGGATTTGTCCCAGTACAAGTGATTAACAATGTTTGTAGCACAGAATTCAGTCAAAGATTCTGCAGTTGCATAAAAAGTACTTATTTTGTTAAGTTTATAGACAAACCAGCTCCTACTCACTTCAGAAGAACAAAAATTATTTGAATAGTAAAACTCATTACTTGTAGTCTAAAGGCCCAATCCTGCCTAGACTTTCCACTGTACATTGAAGTGTGAGAAGTTTTACTGACATCAGTGGGAGCACTCAAAGAAGTAACTAACTACACTCAGTAGTAAAGGTTAGCTGGAACAAAATTCCTCATTTCCCAAGGTGAAATTCTTATTTTTCTGATAATGCCAAATTATTGTGGTTATCCATATATCAATATGTTATTACTTGGAGTTATTAATGCTAATTAGAAATGCATTGGGTCTTAACTGTAATCATATACTAACAAAGTGCCCAAGTTAAACAAAGTAACCGTGAAGTTCTTTTGCCTCTTTCCAGTAATATGATTCTTAAGACCAGAGGCAAAGTTCCCTCTAAGCTATGTGGCAAGGCCCGCCCAGTCAAGCAGCTCTGTGCACAGAGCTGTGAGCCTTTAGGGGGCAGGACTGCTTAAACAGCTGTTGGGCCATGTTGCAGTGCAGCTTAGAGGGAACCTTGACCAGCAGTTCTTACAACCCAGAAATATTGTATGGGCATAGGACTTTTTTCACATCCTAATATACTTTGTTTTTTTCTGTATACTCTCCTTCTTCCATAAGATTAACTTATGAACATGTGGAGCTTTGTCCCTCTCTAGTAGCTACTCTGTAGAATAATTTAACATGTTACTTTTCCAGCTAAGCAATAAAGACTTTAGCTCAGTAGAAAACTTGATAGAAGTTTGAGGCTGTCTCTGGTGCATCATATTGGAGCAGGAATAGACACAACCAGACTTGTTTATTCTTTATTTTGCTGCACAGTTCCCTTCTTTAATGCTGCATATCTCAATCTATAAATTCCATGTACGTAAAACTTTAAAAAAAACCTCCTCGCTCCATCTCACATTCTGTACTAATGGCACTGTCATAGATTCAGGAGAATAATACAGCTTCAACCTTTGCATTAAAAAACAAATCAACATAATTCTTTTTTTTTTTTAAATAAATTATTTCTTCTCTGGTATTTGTGCTTATTTGCTTAGGGTGACTACCACTCTACCTAGTAAAGCGTGACCATGGGCGGTTGTGTAGAGGAAATTCAGACTCGCACAACACTCTCAACCAAAGTCAGGCAAAGGGCAATATGCTGCCCTCCACCCATGCACTGAACTCTTCTTGAGATCCCAGCTTGTAGAGGCATTTACTTGCAGTACAATAGCATTGTGTATGCTTTTTGGAAGCTACCCAAACAATTAGTATTTTAGTGAGTATAAATACAATACAGAATTTTAAACAGAAAAACGTAAAGCACAAGAATGTACTGTAAAGATTTACTTCAATGGACTACTTGCTAGAGTAATACTATTTGACATGTATAATGGTTGTAGACTATAGCACCAAATAATTCCTTATACAGTTTGAACCTCACTGGTCCGGCACTCTCTGGTACAACATCTGTGGTCCGGCATGATTTTAGTTAGATGGATGTGCACTTATCATAAGTGTTGCCAAGTTTTCTGCAGTCCCATAAAGTTTATTTACAACCACCAGTCTTAGCTCTCAGTGGTCTGTGCTGTTATTTAGCTCTATTTTATCTCTAATTGTCTTCTAAGAGCCCAGTAAGCAGTGGAAGTGCTGGTAATGCTGCTAAGCATAAGCATGTTTTCTATGCTTTATCTACTTATTTTCTTGTGCTAATGCAGTAAAATTGTATAGCAACACTAAGGCGATGTCTACACTGTTGGCTTTTGCTAGCAGAGAGTATGCTAATGAAGTGCTCATTAGCAACTTCACATGCTTCATTTGCATAATCTCTGCCCGAGACTAGAAGAGTTTTTTGCGCAAAAAGCAAGCAGTGTAGACAGGGCCATTTTGTGCAAAAAAAAAAAAAAAACCCAAACCCTTTTGTGCAAGATCTGTAGATCTCCTTTTTTGAGGCATAAGGATCTTGCACAAAAGCGGGGGTTTTTTGAGCAAAACGGATCCATCTACACTGCTAGTTTTTGCGCAAAAACTTCTTGCACAAAAGCCTCCAGCAGAGATTATGCAAGTGAGGTGCGAGAAGTTACTAATGAGTGCTTCATTAGCACACACTTTGCCGGCAAAAGCCAGCAGTGTAGACATCGCCTAACACTTTGTTATGAAGGGAGCTGATAAGCCTTGGGTAGGCATAGACTTATATAGAGTGTATTAGTATAGACATACATTACTAAGCATCATGGCAAACATTGTTCTATGTATTCACCTTGGTGAAGTAAAAATAAAGAGACCCACTTACTACAATATTCTCTGATTTGGCACCTGTCAGGTCCTGACTAGGAAGGTTCAACTTGTACAGTCACTGATATGAGTGTGTGTGTCCATTTTGGTTATTAACACTTTCTTTCTTTTTAATATCCCTAATTCCTGTTGAGATACAGAACATCTGCTTTTCGTCAACATTTTTCTGATTAGACAGTAAAAGATATACCTCTGTCATAGGGAGTGAAGGGGAACGTACTGAAGGTGATTATGCCTAGGCATGAGGAATTGAGTTAAAGCTACACTTGAAATATTAATTCGATTAAAAATCTGAAGGCAAAATTGTGGGCCATATCCTCAGCTGGGGTAATAGTGACCTAGATGCCAAATTACATCATCTGTGGACCTAATATGTTAATTTTTAGAGGATATATGCTAAACCCTTGATAACTTTTGAAGCCTAGTCAGAGGTGGGACATGCTTCAAGTCTGACACTGGACTCCCATGTGTCCAGTGTCACACGAAATGTCACGCTTTGACCAAGTTAGCTGTATGAAGCTTTGGGAAGCGGCTAATCCCAAGAGGTATGTGAATTTTCTGAGTTGTTGTGGGGGTCACTTGGAGAAAACTGGCAGAGGGTTTGGCCAGTGGAATGCATTTTTGGGTAGTGAGGTCTGCTGGGAAACTTTGGGCCACTGCCTGCTCCTGCTGGGTCTAGTTCCTAAGTCACAGCAGAAACAACTGGATTGCAGTGGAAGCAGAAAACAGAACCTCTGGAGCAGCGCCAAGCTGGCTAGATGGAGACTACAGGCAGGCCAGCAGCAGGAAGCTGCAGTTGGGAAGGATTGCTGCTTCTTGTGGTCTCAGGAGAGAAAAGAGATGGAAGGAGTTGCATTAGCAGCTGGAAATCAGGGAAAGAAAGATGGAAGCCAAGTTAATTCAGCTGCCATGGCTTATGGTTCTGATTAAATCCTTAGATTCCATCAGACATGCCACCTGTAATTAACTACTGAAAACATATTTCACAGTGTAGTCATAAACATCAAGTGAAGAACAAAATTATTAGCATTGAAATGTTGAGAGGTTTGTTTTAAGATTGTTGTACTGAGTCAAATGAGTACACACTTTTGTTGAGGGTGTAGCTTCAGCTCTTGGCTCCTTGATGTTTGTGTCTTTCCATTGGAACACTGACTCTGTAGTTAAAAGTAGTATCAATTTCCTTTCATTTTGACATGTTTTTTTTCCTGTCCTTGCATGAGAACATCATCTCCATCCACTTGCATGGACTGCGATTTGGCATAATGTTGTCCTTCCGTAGACAATTGCATTGATCTGAACATTATGTTAGTTTGACAAAGCTAAGCCCAGTCAAGAGAACAGGCACTTGACATCATCTCAAATAAATTTTTTTAAAATAAGTAGCTTGTGCATGACTGAAGAGAGCTTTGTGGAACTGCTCAGCCCCGCTTCACATGAAAAACCTGGCAGGACTGTCATAAATTCCAAAGTGATTGAATGTTTATCCAAAAGAAAACAATTTTTATGAGGCAAAAACCTGTGATTTCCCTTTTCTTTGAATTGTAGACACTCTTGTAGTTTGTTACTGGTTGCTCCAGCAGGTGTTGATAGTTTTATTTGGGTTGAAAATGTTTTTTCTTCAACATATATAGAAAGGTCACCTCTACTATCTGCTATGTCTAGACTACAGGGTTTTTTAAGAAAAAAGTGGCCTTTTTTCGAAAAAAACTACATCTGTGTCTATACTGCCATCATGTTCTTTCGAAATTAAATTGAAAGAACGTGGTTTTTTTGACAGCGGTAAACCTGCTTTTACGAGGAAGAATGCCTTTTTTCAAAAGAGCTCTTTTGAAAAAAGACATTCTTGAACGCAAACAGGGCTTTTTTGAAAGAGAGCGTCCAGATTGCCTGGGTGCTCTTTCGAAAAAATGGCTTGCTTTTTCAAAAGACTTGGGGCTATCTAGATGATCTCTTTTGAAAGAGGCTTGTAGTCTAGACGTACCCTGGAAGAATAGCTTAGTGGTCTCAGAAGTCAGTTTGATATGCTAACACCTTCTGGAAAGAGACAGGCAAAAATTTTACAAGGTCAAACAGGCCCTTTCTCACCTTCTAAAATACAATATATTTTCCTATATATTTTTGTTAGTCTCTAAGGGGCCACAGAACTACTTATTTTTAAAGTCAGAGAGACTTAATACGGCTACCCCTCTGAGACTTACTAGCTGCGCAACTGGTCAAGAGAAAGGGATGAACACTTCTATAAGTTGTTTCTATCAGGCACTAGTGGGATAACAGCACTAGTGGTGACCATTAGTTAGCCAATAGAATGAAAGATGTCCCTAGAAAATGTATAAAGTTCCAGTATAACCAAAACATCTCATTGGCACACAAGGCATTGACATCAGAGTTAAGTACAGTGGTTGTGTGAAAATAAAAATTAGATTTTGATAGCAAGAATTGTATTTTTTCATTTAGGAGAGAAAGTACAAGCCTTTCTGCACTGCTTAGCTCCCACATGGGCCTTCTGTACAAGACGAATTTAATCTTTAAAGGAAATCTTGAGCTATCATGCAAATTAACTTTCCAAATTCATTAACCAAGTAATAAAAACAGTGACCAGATCAGCAAATATCAAGTGTGCATATATAGAATCATAGAATCCTAGGGCTAAAAGAGACCTCAGGAGGTCGAGTCCAGCCCCTTGCCCAAAGCAGGACCAACCCCAACTAAATCATCCCAGCCAGGGCTTTGTCAAGCCGAGAGTTAAAAACCTCTAGGGATGAAGATTTCACCACCTCCCTAGGTAACCCATTCCAGTACTTCACCACCCTCCTGGTGAAATAGTTTTTCCTAAAATCCAACCTAGACCTCCCCCACTGTAACTTGAGACCATTGCACCTTGTTCTGCCATCCGTCACTACTGAGAACAGCCTCTCTCGATCCTTTTTGGAACCTCCCTTCAGGAAATTGAAGGCTGATAGCAAATCTTCCCTCACTCTTCTCAATTTTCTTTTGTCAGTGAAAATTCCTTCCCCACTAATTGTGTGCCCAAGTAGATTACCTCTTTTTTGAAACAACTTACATTTCTTTGGCTTCAGTTTCACATTGACTGATTTCAGCATCTCACAGACCTATTGTAAATGGGTTGGTTCCTGTTCAAAGGTTTTTAGCATGCACCAAGGTATCATATAAGTGTAACAGACAGGCTGAGTGGGACACATGCCACTTACTACCCTCTCCATTAACATTTCAAATGTGGGTGCACTACACAAGCCAAAATCCTTAAATTGCTGTGAGCCTTGTCCTCCTGCGAAAGCAATTTTTTCGTGTCTTTTGAATCCATTTTCATTAGGCAATACCCACTTTTAAGATCTGGTTTAAAAAAAACAGGCTGAACCTGCTGTAGCATCCATGGTACTATCTATTTGGGTTTTGTTTAATTTTCTGTAGTCCACCTAGAATCTAATACCGCCTTCCTTTTTCTTAACCAGAATTATTGATGAATACATAGTCAATATCTCAATAATGTCTTCTGATACATCCCTTCAATGCCTCTTCCTTTTTTTCCTACTGGTAACTAGTGAGGTTGACTGTTGAATTGGTTGATTTCTCCTAGTATTACGCTAGTGCTAGACCAGTACAGTACAACCTATACCTTTGTTGGATCGGGAGAACTCCTCATGATTCCTTACCAGAAGTCTCTTAAACTGTTCCAGGTTTCCCAATTTAAGCATACAATACTACAGCATACAGGATCAGTAGAAGTTCTGGGAACTCACATTCCCCTTGTAATTTTCTTTTATATCTCTTTTGATGAGATCTGCTGGTTCTTCTTTGAACTGTGTCCCCGGAGGTGCTCCATTTCAGATGTGCATGCACCCCCAGGCATCTTCAATCTGAAGTTTTAGATAGTAGTGCCAGTCATCCTATGCATGTGCTCTACTCTGCCTCATACTCTGCCCCCTGGCTACATAGAGCTGTGTGCATGGACCAGCCTCAGTTCCTTTTCAACCACCTTGGCCTGAGATGGAGTCTCAGCAGTTTAGGGTTTTTTTTTTTTTAATAGTTTTACTTAGCTTAGTTAGGTATAATAGTGGTAGTTGGTAATAATAAAATAATTTTTAAAATTAAGAACCTTGTCCTTTCAGGGTTTTTATTTACTGCCTCTTTAAAAATGTATTTAATTTGCCTTCTGGTAAGACCATTCTCTTTTACCCCAGAGGAGTGATCACCAATGCAGGAGGAACTGTAAGGGTCCAGACTCTGCCAGGACAAGAGAACTACTCTGCTGTATATGCCAATGGGATCCAATCTCAGGTGCTCACTAGATGGGCTTCATCTTTCTCAGTAGCTGGTAAGTGGATCAAATTATTATTATTTAGTAATGTATATTTGCAATGTTAACCAAAATTTGTCCAAGCCTTTCAATAGCCTGTCACGATAGAGCGTGCTGTAGAAACAAAGACTTTCTCCTTTTCTCATTGTTTTAGTCTCAATTTCCATTCCATTAGAACTATTCAATCAATGATTGCTGCTGATTCTGATACATAAAGTAGATTGGAGTTACTCAGATCGAGATCTTCAACCATACATAGGCACCTTACTCCCAACCAGGCCCATTGATGGGTGAAAGGAGGGAAGGGGCAGTTGCTCTGGGGCCCAACAATTCAAAAGGGCCCAGGGCTCCCAGTCATCACCACTGCTAGTGCACTGGTGGCTGGAACTGCAGGTCCTTTAAATCACTGCCAGAGCACTGTACGGCACACTTCTTGCAGCGCTAAGGACTGCCTGGGGAGAATAGGGGGCATAGCATGGTATGCTTTGGGCAACTCTGAGAACGGTCTGTCTCCAGCCCAGCCTCTTCTGCCTAAGGCTCCACCCCTTCCAGGAGCATGGAACCATCCCCCCCACACCTTGCCCAGGGGCCTGGCAAAACTGTCAGCTCCCATGCTCCCAAGTGAATTCAACTCCCATTGAGGTGTTAGGCAACAATACCCACTGAACAACCTGTTACTGTGCTGAGTGTACCAAATGCTACAGCATAGGGAAATGGTACTAAAAGCAACCTTGCCAAAGACCTCTAGGAAAATTTCTAGCCTCATTTTTTGAGAAACTGGATGAAGACAGGGGCTCATGTAATCTGAAAGACCATATAGTATCCCCCCCCCCATTTAGGGGCCTGTGCTCAACTCCAGTAGGAGTTCAGTTCCTCACAAGATCAGGACTTTAGGATTCCACATTTAGGTGGAATGTGCTTAAGTGTCTCCTTTGAACCTCTACAATGCAGGTTCACATATCTTTAAAGAGAATTTTGCTTGTACAATCAGTTAACCCAGGATCACCAGTCAAGTTTTTTCCTCCTTAACTTCCCATTATGCAGACGATAAAACCTGGCTTTCTGTAAAAACTTGTTCCTTGTCAGAATTTCTGTATGTACAGTAAACTACCTATAAGGAGAGTCTCAGCTATCTGTATCATGAGAGCCCTGCACCAATATAAAATTTTGTATCCACATCTGTGTCTGTATCCACAAAATTGAGCTGCAGATAGCTGCATCTATATCTGCGGATTTGCAGTAGTCTATATTGTGCCTGGTTGCTTTCATTCTCTAAAAAGTATTGGAATGAGGTATTTTTAAAAGGATTTTTGGCAAGCAGAGTCACATGTATCACTCAGTCACATGGAATATATATGAGGATATCCCTTAGCAAAACATTGGCCATCCATTGCTACTTCGGTTTCAGAAGTAATGTTGACAGAAGAAAGCTTTTGTAGTCTTTGGACTATTATTTCACAGAAGAGTTTAAAAAAAATTCTGGAGAGTTTCCAAACTGTTTATATAAATTCTATCAGCCAAGTCTATGAGATACTAGTAATCCCCATAAAGTGGTCACTACAAATTAAGGCCTTGATCCTGAGTAGCACGGAGTGACGTCAAATCCAGATGGGTTCAGTGGAAGTCATAGATGTCTGAGTCTATTACAAATTATAAAGCATGCCTGCCTTATAAACTAGATGCACTGTAATTATGGACTATACATTTTTCAAATTTGAAGGCATAAGGCCAAATACTCAATTACTTTTTAAACACTCTAATGTAATGTGACTGCAGTGCGATCCAATGAATTCAGCTTTTCAATATTATACAGGGACCAAGAGTGGAGCACTTGAAGCAGTTGGACGACCACCATCAACATCACGTCCCTCCACAGGTTTGAAACATTTCTTTCTAATAGATGTTCTTCCCAAAGGAAGCTTTCCAGACTATATGAGAAATGTACACTCATGGGTGAAAGGCTACCTGAAAGGCAGGACTCAGAAAATCAACTCATCTTTTAAATAAGTTACACGTGCCGCTAGTTTTTACTCAAATATATATTTAAACAGGCAATATCATGTAGCATTTGTAATCTATGGGGTTGATTCCTATCTTGGTTATGCTGGTGGTAAATGGACAGAAACTTGGGTGAACACCATGGAGTCATACAAACAACTCAAGAATGAACCCTGTTGTTTGTGTGCTTAGAGGCCTTTTCATTTCCATTAAGTAGTGAGCTGAAAATGAGGAGAATGCATTTATTTTCAAAGAGAGAATGTAAGAGATACTTGTCTTTCTTATTCAGTATATCTGTGAAGTTTAGCTCCTTAGGGCATGACCACGAGTGTACCGTAAAGGACAGACTGGAGACTGCTTGTCATTAGCTGTAGATGTAGTGAATCTTGATCAGATCAGATCTAGAAACACTGAAAAGGAAACAAACCAGTACCATGTCATCATTGTTACATACTGTATTCAAAGTCAATACAATACACAACTGCTCAGATAAAAGTACACAAGTCTGTAGAAATGTTTTTCATTCTCCCAGGTTTGTCTCTTAGGAAAAACCATTGAGGCTCACTACCTAAGGTTTAAGGCTACCATAGCTTTACCAATTAAGAGTCTGCATGTTTATGAAAAACAGAGATGAATAAAAATAAATTAAATGTCTTCTTTTTCCCCAGCAAATTTTACACTTAGCCTTATGTTTGCAGTTCAATTACTGCACTTTAAGAAACAGCAGAAGCCGTGATTTTGGTCAAAGTCAGGAACGTAAAAAAAAATAAAAAATTCTGGCACAATATTGGCATTGGAGTTAGTATGTTGGCAGTGGTCACCATGTGAAGTCTTGTGTGAAGGTGCTCTTGGATAATGGATGGTGTCATTCCTTGTCAGGATTTTCATTGGTCATCAAAGAATCCTTGTTGTGAAGATGTCTAGCCCCCTAACCCATCATGCTCCTCTGGCAATTATTAGAAGCACACATGAAAGGGGTTCATGCAAATCAATTTACAGATCAAAACAAAGTGCACTCTTTACCAAGCTGAGCTTCTAACTATCATGAATTCCTCCTGGCTCCTACAGTAGCTCCTTTCTTTTCACATCTTTCTTCATGGAAGCAAAAGCATCAATTTTTTGTTGTGCTACTTCTTGTTATCATAACTTGATCTTATATTCAAAGAGCGGCAAAGAGAAAGGACCTGGCTTTAAATTTTTTTCCCTCTGTCATTGTGAGTCACATGTCAATGACATAGTGACAGTCTGTAGCTGGTTCTGAACTTCCATACAGGAGGATAAGAAAATATAAGGTACTTCTTACTCCAATGCGATAGCTATCCATGGTGGCGGTGGCAGCGCAAAGGAGAGGCCAGCCATTTCAGGGGCATTATGTAACACCCTCACCACACCAGTAGGCAAGAAGAGATGGGGGAATGGATAGAGCCTTGACTCATGCTTCCCCTCTTCTGAGACATACTAACTAGTGTCATTGCACCAGCATGCTGGGGGAAGGGTGATGCATCTGATGCAAGATATAGCTTCCTTGCAGGCAGGGAAAACTAAGAAGCACACAACTCTGAATTTGAGTCCTGTTTTGCTCTTGGGGCAGTACATGTACATACTGTCCTATATGGGGCAATTGCAAAGGTACAATTGGCTCCACATTAACACTTGGGGAAGGAACACCCCTAGTGGCCACCCACCTGTGCAAAAGGGACTATAACACAGACTGTGGGGAGGAGAGCGAGTTATTCACTTGCTACTCTCCACTAGGAGTAGCCCTGACTGTTTTCCAGTGCCCATGTCAACCTCTGGCCAAGTAGAGGGAAGCTGAAATGAACCATGAAAAAAAAGGATGGGGAACTTATCTCTCACCTGAGAGAGGGAGAAGCAGGGCTGGAATCACTGTTTTCTGCATACTCCTAGGAAGGTCCAGATATGTGCCACCTCTTACATGGCACCAAATACAAAGTCTTAAAAGTCTTGCACTCTTCTTGCTTCAGTTTATGCCATTGCTATTCAGCCAGGTGCTGCCTAATAATTCTGTTGTTTCCTACATTCTAGGTAAACGACTTAAAAAACCTCTTGAGAAAAAAGTTGGGAACAAAGGTAGGAAAGCACATAGCTAACTCATGCAATGCAAACTCCCATTTATTCGAATTTCAATTAATCTAATTATTTTGGGCGTTCACAGACTGTAAAGCAGATATTGCTTTTCTTATTGATGGAAGCTACAATATTGGACAGCGAAGATTTAATTTGCAGAAGAACTTTGTTGGGAAAGTAGCTGTGATGCTGGGAATTGGAACTGAAGGACCACATGTGGGAGTTGTGCAAGCCAGGTATCTACAACATTACAAGAAAACTTTAGAAACTATTAACATGAGAATGCTGAAGAATATTAAAAGTCCTATTCAGTAGACCACTACTGCATAGTCTGTTATATAATATTCTGCCCAGGAACTGTTGTAGTTGAGAAATGTCCAATGAAAATCAATTTATTATTGGGGATTTGTTGGTTTAGGCCAGGGGTCTCTAAAAATGTTCCTAATGTAAACTTCATTGTTAATAGAGAGCAAGTCTTACAGACACATACTTTTCTATCGATGATCCAGCAATATCCCCATGACAACAGAAGCAATATTAAAAATTTAGGGTTTTTTAGATGAGTTAGCAATGGAAAACAAAGAGTAGACCAAGCACCATAATACCAGGCAGGTCTATGCAAATTACCAGCAAGTTTTCTCTGGACAACTCTCAGTACACAGATCTCAGGTTGCGTATCACTTGGGCTAGGACACTGGTCAGAGCCTCTCTTTTCCAAGACCCTAATTTGTACCTAATTCCAATAATGGTATATAATAAACGAACGCTGGAGCCACCTAATTGTTTAATTTGTTCAAAATATGTTAGTGGTTTGAGTCCAGTTCTGCTTGGATGGGTGTCCAGTACACAAAAACACAACTGGAACGAATTGACAAGCAGAGTGTGACTAGGCATAGAGACCAAACCATCCTCTCATCTCCAGCAAGGGTTTCTCCATGTTAGTTTTGAGGTGAGCTGGTTTGAAAGGATGGGAGAAGTTTGTCTTGCTGCCTGCCCTGGCCTTGATCTTAAAAAACAGAACAAAAATGAGGAAGATGTCAGTAGAATGGAGACTCTAATACTTGGCTATGGTTGATAATATGACCAGTAATTTTCCATACTATGCAAAAATGGAGTAGGCATGATGGAGTATGGTTGATCAGTTTATAGCAACTGATATTTCCAAACATGGTAATGAAAATAGGGTGAAAAAAAGACTAACTTTGGATTGTATTTGGTTTACATTATAAAACTGTCAGGCCCCGCAACAGCCAGCCCAATAGCCTAATCTTTTTTTCTTTAAAAATACCTCCACCCCACACACACAAGTCTGTTTGCATATTATCTTGATTTAAGTCCTGTGTAGCTGATTTTGTGAGGTGACTATTTTCCGGAGCCCAGTCACTTTGGCAATGGCTTCTGGGCTAAAGGAAGCTTTCTCTAAAAATGGAAACATCTGGTAGATTAACGACAAATACTTTCCCACATCTTTAATTGAAAAGCCTGCATTGAATTATAGGTACCAATATAGTCAACAAGAAACAATGATAGATATTGGGTGTCTGTTATGCTAAAAAGATACTAAACACTATTAAAAATAGACACGGAACAAAGGAATCCAAAAATTTTTGGTGAAAAAATTCAAATTCAATTTACCAACATGATGATAAGCTACCATGGCAGCCTTTCTAGTTCAGTGAAAAGAAAATTGTTACAACATTACTTGTTGGCCACATTAGCAGAGAAGCCTTTGCTTCTTGGAGAATTATTATTTGGCTTCATTTATTTATAATAATTTACCTTCCAAACCATGGGATTTGTCAGGAGATTTATAAATAGCCATAACAGCTGTTTCAGAGAAAGTGTTATGTAAATGAATGGACAGAATAGTGAGGAGAGATTAAGACAGGGCCTGAGTCCTTTTCACTAAAGAACAGGAACTCTCCTGCATTCAATGGGATTACATCACTGCAAAATAGGATGAAAGGAGAATCAGTCCTCAAAGGTGGATTAATTATCTACTGGGCTGTTTTGTGACTATGTCCTGCAGAACAATGCAACTGAAGTCACCTGGAGATTAGTACATTGAAGGGGAATCAAACCTTTAAGGGGAATCATAGCAACTGCTCTTCAGTGATTCTAGAGTATCTTTTAAAAAGATGCAGGGTTAGATCCTCTTCCTGCAAGTGAATCCCTTTCTGCAGATCCCACTCTGCATAGGAATGCATTTCCAGACCTGCTGATGAGGGGCAAAGAAGTCAACTGGCCTGAAGCCCATGGCAGCTGGAGCCTTGAGTTCTTTAAATCGCCACTGGAGCTGTGGGTGGCATACACTGGCCAGCACTGAGTGGGGGCGTGGTCCAAGCAGCAGAGGGCTGGTTGCCCTGGCCTCGCCCCTTTAGCCTGAAGCCCTGCCCCTTCTGGGAGTGCAGAGTTGCCGCCCCAGTTTGCCCAGGGGCCTGGCGAATCTGTTGGCTCGCCTGTCCATCTGATACTGCATCAGGGCCTTTGCTTCCCAACAGTTGTACTTGTCAACTGCCAGTGAGACCAAAGGTACTACTTAAATTCAAATGATACAACTAATTTTTAATTTAATCTTTTTTCATCCTAAATTAGGAGTTGGGGATGAAATTCATTGCAGCTAAATCCCCCCCCCCTTTTTAATAAAGGGTACTTAGCTAGCACATCTAAAATACATACAAATTAAATTACTCTGAAACTATTTTCATTTACAATAAGTGTAAAAAATAATATTTAGCAAAAGTTTAAGATCCCCTCCTTACCTGCTAAGACCTCTGTTCTGAATTTGATTCCTTCTGCTGTCTTTGAGATAATCACAGACAATGCAAAGAGTAAGGGTCTCTACTGTGGTTTAAGAATTAATATCATTAGCCATTGCTGACAAAACTCAGAACTCTAGAGTCCACCCTTAGTAGGTTAAATGGCATTTCAGTTCTATTTTAAGATTAGTCATGTATGTCTGTTTTTTTAACTGGTTGCTTTATTTTTCCACATAGTGAGCATCCAAAAACTGAATTTTATCTGAAAAACTTTACTGCTGCAAAAGATGTTTTGTTTGCAATAAAGGAGATAGGCTTCAGAGGAGGCAACTCCAATATGGGTGAGTGGGAGCCTGATCAGAGATGGATAGGAACTAATTGTACACAAAGAATGTTATTGTTGTCACTTTGTTTTATATTAAAATGTTGGCTGGTCTTAAATCCAGTTTTTAGATGAAGTTTCCCTTCGAACACCGCACCAACACAATACAAATGTGATAGTAATTACCACTGTTTAAACAGTCAATGATTTCTTCACAGAGAACAGCTTTGTTTCTTAAAGCAAGTTTATATAGATTTAGACTGGTATGACTTGCACATCGTCTGGGGCAATCATATCACATTAGACAACATTTCTAAAGGGAAGTGGAGTATGAAGAGAAGAAGCAGAATATCTCAAATATATATGCACATTGAGTCATAAAGGAAAGTGGAAGGGTGCCCTCAGTTTCCCCCCTCCACTTCAAGTGAGCTGCCTTGGAGAATATATTTCTACAGTGCTGACTAGACCAACACATAAAAGTTCCAGTTACTTTTGGTCAGCTGGAAATCTATTGATTTGTGATTTACAAACTGCTTAAACTTCAGTGTTACCTGGAGTTTCTAAAACAAAATTTTGCTCCTCTTCTTTGAGAGCCATCCCCAACATTTGGTTGGTGTGCTGCTGCTGAGCTCTAGATCAGAGATTTCAGAGCAGCGTCCCTGGGGCCACGCATGCATGCGTCTGCAGCTGTACACTCCTAAGTGGCAAGCATTGCACATGCACAAATACCTTCTTCCCTGCTCCTCAGTTCTTTGTCTACCACCTCAGTGGATATGTATTCCCTTTCAAAACCAATTTTTTTCCTCCAGTTAGTGAATTAGTTTGCTTTAAACAACCCTTACCCCAGAAAAAAAACTAGCTAAGGACAAGGTTGTTCTCCCAGTTAACCCCTGTTGCACAACAGAAAGCCAAACAGCAACAGTTTCGGTGCACCCCATTGGACCGTGATAGCAAAAGACTTGACTCATTTGGATGCAAAGTCTTCCACTTTACAATTTTGCATTTCCAATTTTGCTGCTTTATTAAGCAAATATAACTACAGAAATTACACCAAACTCAATGACTTTATGGCCAATATTCCCAAGGCTAAAGACAACAGTTCAAAGCATCGGTATGGGAGGGCACATGATTGCCAGAATGCAGCTGCATGATCCATAGCAACAGCAGTAGTCATGAGAAGGGCTCATGACTGGGTTCCCCAAAGAGATCCAGTCTATGGTAAAAGATCTTCCTTTTGTTTGCAGACAACACCAACAAAATTCTTCATTCCACGAAGGATTCCAGAACAACGCTTTGCTCTTTAGGGATCCACAACCAGGCACCTAGAAAATGACCTCAATACCTTCCTTACAGCAGACAAGATCAACACCAAGAGAACAGAAGCAGAGGCCGAATGCAATGATGACGCCCTTCCCCTACCAACTCTCAGTCACAGCAGTCCAATAAGCAAATTTGAGCAGCAGGTCGAGGGTCGTGAGAGCCTTTCACCTATTTCAAAGCCATTATCACGAGCAAACTTGTTCCATCATCGACTGTTACCAACTGGCAACATATAATCTCTCACAGATAGCATTTCTCAATTATCTGGAGGACCTATCTTAATCCCTTCATATCTCTACCCCCTTTCCATTCCCCATCTCAGTCCCTTTTCAGGGACCACTCATGAGATTCTACTTCAGCAAGAGGTAGAACACCTCTTGCACATAGATGCGATCGAACTAGTCCCTGCACAATTTAGGGGCAAAGATTTGTACTCCCATTACTTCCTGACAGAAAAAAGATCAGGAGGTTGGAGACCCACCTTAGACCTCTGTGCCCTCAACAAATTAGTTCAGAAATGAAAATTCAAGATGGTAACGCCTGCCACTATCGTAGCAGCACTGGAACAGGACAATTGTTTCTCATCTCTTGACTTGCAAAATGCATATTTTAACATTTCCATCCACCCTGTTCACAGGAATTTTCTGTGATTTGTTGTAGATGCTCAACACTACCAGTACAAAGTGCTTCCATTCGGACTCTCTACGGCCCTAAGTGTCTTTTCAAAGGTTCTGGCGGTTGTCACAGTGCATCTGAGAAAGCAAAGCATTGTCATATTTCCTTACCTGGATGACTGCTTCCTCAAAGCGTGCTCACACAATGACTCCTGCCGTTCACTGTCAATCACAAGACACCTATTCCAACATCTCAGCCTGCAATTAAATTAAGCCAAATCAACTCTGGCGTCTACACAAAAGATCCAATTTATAGGAGTATGCCTCGACCCAACGAGGGCTACCGCATTCCTCCCTGTGGACTATTTCCAAAAAATTGTGGCGTTGGTAAACATCTTACAATCCAGCCCCCACACAACAGCGCTCAAATGCTTTTGACTCTTGGGATGTATGGCAGCATGCAGTTTTGTTGTCTGCAACGCTCATCTTCACATGAGATGTTTACAGGGATGGCTGGGGCAGGTTTACAGGCCCAATATCCACCCATTATCCAAATCCCAGTCCTCCCAACACTGGTAAAGAAATCCCTTCAGTAGTGTTTGAGTCCACACAACCTTTGTTCTGGAGTCCCCTTCCATCCGTCAGAACCGTCCATCTCCTTGATGACAGATGGGCGCCCACCTACGACATCATACAGTCCAGGGTCCATGGTCCAGCAGCGACAAGAACCTACATATAAATGTCCTAGAATTCTGTACAATCAGGAATACATATGTGAGATGTCATAAATATTACTGTGGTGCACCTTCTGGGCACCCTGAACACAATGGCAGACACACTCAGCAGAGCCCAACCAACCGAATACGAATGGCAAATGAATTTGCACATATTGTGAGACATTTTCCACTAGTAGGGTCACCCCACCATAGATCTATTTGCCACAGAATACAACAACAACAACAACAAAAAAAGTCAACCATTCTGTTCTAGGGCGGGCATCAGCAAGGGATCCATGGGAGATGCCTTCCTCGTCAGCTGGTCATCCCACCTAATGTATGCATTTCCTTCCTTCCTTCCTTCAGGGTACAGAACAGGGTAGTCCTCAAGACAAGAAACAACAAAGCTCATCCAATACTTATAGCTCCAGCATAGCCAGGCCAACCATGGTTCCCTTTTCTAATGAAAATGTCCCATGCATCACCAATCAATCCACTTACCCTCCAGTCAGGATCACATTCTTCCTCCAGGCCCTCATGCCACTCAACTAAACCTCCACTCACTACACCTGAAGATGTGGCTCCTGGGTAGTTCTCTGAGCTAGAACTGACTTGTTTACAACAAGTATAAACCATCCTTCTGCACTGTAGGGCACAGAGCACCCATAAGACTTACCTTCAAAAATGGAAAAGATTCTCAGTGTGTATGCCACCAGATAGCACCTTCAACATCCTCTTTACCTGCCATCCTCGATTATCTTCTGCACTTTAAACAAGCAGGCCTTGCAATAAGTTCCATTAAAGTTCATCTTGCAGTTATTACTACCTTCCAAGTTAAGATAGATAACTTGTCCATATTTGCACATCCAATCACTAAGAGGTTTTTAAAGGGTTTTCAGGCACTTTATCCAGAAATCAATCCAACACAACTGTGGGACCCGCATTGAGTACTGGAACGCTTTAACTTGGCCACCTTTTGAACCAATGGCCACCACCTCACTACTACATTTATCCATGAAAACCGTCTTTCTTGTAGCCATTCCCTTGGAGAGACAGATGGGAGAGATTCCAGCCCTAATGGCTAACCCCCGGTACATCATCTTTTTAAAAGACAAGGTCACTTTACGTACCTACCATTACTCCCCTAGGTACACTTATCCTTCCACCTCAATCAGCCTTCCCACCTTCTTCCCCAAACCACACGCCATTTCCTTCTAGATGAAAATGCACATCCTTGACCTGCACAGAGCTCTCTCTTTCTACCTACAATGAGCTAGACCTTTTTGAGTATCTCTGAGACTGTTCTTGCCAATAGTAAACCACAATAAGGTCCACACCCTCTCATCACCGAGACTCTCCCACTGGATTTTAGACTGTATCAAGCTCTGTTACTCCCAAGCAGAGGTGCCCCCTCCAGACAGCATAAGAGCACACTCAACCAGAGCCGTGGCTACCTCAATAGCATTCCCCTGCAAAGTACCCATAAGAAACATTTATGCAGCTGTTACATGGGCATCTAACCACACATTTGCAAAGCACTACCCACTTATGCAGGGACCTCTCTCCAACCTGAAACTCACTAAGGTGGTCCTTTCCACTGCATTTCTGCCAGATCCAAAGTCCTTACCTCCCTAACCAGGAAGTGCTACGTAGTTACCTAATGTAACCCACGGGAATATCTCTTGAAGAAAAGGAGGAGGTTGCTCACCTTGATAGTAACTGAGGTTCTTTCGAGATGAGTGTTCCCGTGAGTGCTCCTCAACCCTCTCTTCCTCCCCTCTACTTCGGAATTTGGGCCTCCTCACAGGCATCGTTCTGGAGTAGAAAGGGAACTGAGGAGCGAGGCCGGGGGAGGTTTGCACATGTGCGATGCCTGCTACCTAGGAGTGCACAGCTCCAGACATGCACATGCGTGGCCCCAGGGACACTGCTCTGAAATCACTGATCTAGGGTTTGGTGACAGCGCACCGATCTAACGTGGGAGCACCCACCGCGACACTCATCTTGAAGAACATCAGTTACTATTGAAGTGAGTAACCTCCTCTTATATAGGCATGGATGCCCGGTAGCCTTCCCAAACCACCAGGCATAGCCCTGGCCACACTCCGCCCCCTAAACACCTGCTGTAGGCATTATGGATGGAGTGTTGCTGTCCCCAGCACCCATCCTCCCCATGCTCTGGGACTGGAGAGGCAGGGCTGGGCCAAGTCATGCAGCATATCCTCCTCTGGGGTGGGGAAGGCTGGGACCATGCTGCATGCCCTATACCCTGCTTCCTTCCCGGGGCTGGAGAGGTTATTCCACATGGAGCACCCTCCTTCCTCCCCCAGTGCTCCGGGGCTGTAGAGGCTGGGCTGCACAGCACAGCCTCCTCTGCTGTTGGGGAGACTGGAGTGAGCATGCATCTGCCTGCTCCTCTCCTCTCCCCGTGTTTGGCAGGGGCAAGCATGTGCACAGCAGGCTGGCCCACCTCCCCATGGGGGCGGGGCCTCAGCAGGACTGGAGGTGGGGCTCGGTGCTTGCCTCCCCCAGCCATGCCTTCTCCCCACCCATGTATATAGGGATAAATCAATCCATAGTACCATCATATAATTTGCACTGTCCCAACTAAGAGGAACTTGTCTCTTAGTCTTCCAAAGTCCTTTTGAAAAATTCTACAGTTTAGGACGCTCTAAGTCCTCCAACTAGGCTGGCCAGGTATCTGTTTTTTTACAGGAAAATCCAATCAAAAAGGGGACCTGATGATGTCCAGTCAGATCAGTCAGGTTACTGTGGGTGGGGGAGGCACTGACTCATCACCCAAGGCCAGTCCCAACTCAACCAGGGCCACCTCCTACTTGCATCAGGTGGTTATAGCTTCCAGCCTTGGCTTGCAAATGAATCCATCTGGACCCACACAGGGCAAGGGGGAAAAGCAATCAGTGATGAAGGAAAGAGGAAAGAGGCATTAACTAGAAGGAAAGGAGGAAGGGTGGAGCCTTGGAAGAAAAAGGTAGATTAGCAGGGAGGACTGAGGGAAGGGAGAGGGGCAGGAGCAGGTCCTCAGAGGGAAGGGGAGGTTCCAGCACACCTGCTGGAGGGTCTGTTTTTTAAATATTACAAAACTGGCAACTGTATCACCAACCAGTGTAATGGAAATTATCCTGGAGCAAGAATAGGGATGTTTTTAGTTATGATTTTGAAGTTCATGGTACTCATGTTAGTGTGTTCTACCGCTGTCAAGTTAGCGTGACAAAAACCATTCAAAATTTTTAAAAACTCTTAAATTAATTCTGGCAGAACAGCTATGAAAGTTCTGTCTGAATATCTATAATTACGTATCCTACAGATCAACTAAATCATTCCACTGGCTGTTTGTAAATTTCTCTGTAGAGAGGTGGGTAGTGTTCCCAATCTCTAATGTTCCCCTCAGTTTGCCTGCTATAGAAAAAATAGATTTCAGTACTATTTGACATGTATAGAAAATCCAGTTTTTAAAATAGCTTCATCAGCTTGTCTTTTTCCTGTTCAAAACTAGGAAAAGCTTTGAAACACACTGCTCAGAGATTCTTCTCTCTGGAAAATGGAGTACGCAGAGGGATTCCCAAGATCGTGGTAGTTTTTATAGATGGCTGGCCCTCAGATGATATAGAAGAAGCTGGAATAATGGCCAGAGAATTTGGTGTTAATGTATTCATTGTGTCTGTAGCAAGACCCACAACTGAGGAACAGGGAATGGTTCAAGACGTTGGCTTTGTTGATAAGGTATGAGAGAATGTCTTCAATGTGCTTGTTGTTATTTACTCATCACTCATAGGTATTATATATTTCAAATGACCACTTTTCTTCCATTCTGAAACAGAGCACTAGTTCTCAAACTTAAAACAGGGATCCTTGCATCGCTGATTTAAATTCGTTTGGGTACCTTCTGTCCTACCCTTGTTCCAAGGCCCTACCCACTCTCACTCCAATCCTTCTCCCTCTGCTCTATCACTTACTCATTTTTTCTGGGGTAGGGAAGTGAGAGCTCTGACTGGGGGTGCAGCCTGTTGGGTAGGGCCCGAGATGAGGGGATTAAGGTGCAGGAGGGGGCTAAAGGCTGGTGCAGGGAGTTGGGAAGCAGGGTCCCAGTGGTGCTTATCCATGTTCAGGGCAGCTATGGGGGCTGTGCATTCTGCCCATGTGCCTGTAGTCATGACCTCCACAGCTCCTATTGGTTGTATTTTCTGGCCAATGAGAGTGGAGGCACTGGCACTCAGGTGGGGCGGCCAGGGGGACACCTCATACCACCCTTGCACCTCCAGCCTCCATTAGTCACATTTCCTGGGCAATGGAACTATGGAAGCAACTCTTGGGCAGAGGCCATTGATGGAGTATCCCTAGCCACTCCTCCACTTGGAGCAGGGGTTCTTAACCAGTGAGGTGCGCCTCCCCAGGGGAGGTGTGAAGGGGATACAGAGGAGGTGTGAGGTGCCTCCCAGAAAAGTTATTGCAATTGCCTTCTCACTGGATAAAATTCTAAAGTTTAGATTTCTTCATAATTAATATTATGAATTAAACTTATTAATTTCTAGAGATCAGCACACTAAAATAGCAGTGCGAATCAATCAGGCCTATGTGATGACACACTACAATAACAGTACACGAGCATTGCCCACTTTCATCTTCAAATATTACATAAATTTGTTAGGAGAAAGTTCAAAGTAAAAAGATGATATTATTCATTTAGGCATTGTAACAGGGTTCACTCACCCCACAGCGCCACCAGCATTCGGACTTGGGAATTAGCTTGGACAGCTGCATCCAGTGTCCAGCTGCTTCCCCAGGTCCCAGGGTTCAGGCAGGCCTCGGGGTTTGAGCCGGGCCTTCAGCTCAGGCCGGTCCTCCGAATTGCCAGGCACCAGTAGAGCCTTGGGTTCCTCTAGGTCAGAGGGTAGCCTTCGCTGGCCTAAGGGAAGGCAGCTGTGGGAGGCCCGGGCCAGGTCTCAGCCTCATCAGCCTCAGAGACTGGGCCCCGACTGAGCTCCCTGGCAGAGTTCTTATAGTCCTACCCATGCCCCTTAGCTTCCTGTCAGGTGAAGGGCGGGCTAGGCTGTGCACAAAATGGCTCCCAGGGGTGTGTGAACATGAAGTTCACTTTCAGGGGAGGTATGAAGGTAAAAAGGTTAAGAACCCCTGATCTAGAAGTATAGGGACCTGGTGGCTGCTTCCAGCAGCCACAGGGGACCAGAGCAGGTAGGGATTCTGCCTTGGGCATAGACAGCATTGGGATAGAAGAGGAAGAGTTGATTAGTGGTGCCTGCAGACCCTTTGGAGTTCCCTTGCAAACCCACAGGGGTCTATGGACCTCCATTTGAAAACACTGTAGGAGTTTTAAAAAGAGTTCTTCAATTATCTTACAGAATAAGTGTTCTTGATATAGAATTCTAGAGGATGATTTAAGCACTCTGGAGGAAGGATATCACTATTCAAGGTGTTTGCTGTAATTTTTATATAGCCCCATTGGTTTCATACCATTCAATTACATGAGACTCTTCATTAAAATGTTGAAAAGGATATTTAAAAATGAAGGTTTTATTAGATCCAGGTTTCCTACACATATCTATGGACATACTTTTCTCTCTCAATTTTCTGTCCATCCTTGTTCTCTAGCATAAATAGTAACAAGTAGATATTAACCTGGTTTGTCATTTCATACAGACATCTGATTATAATCTATAATTAACATACAAAATTGCATTTTCAAAATCATGAGCCTCCACAGTAAATTAGGTCATTATACTCTGAAAGCAAAATCTAGAATCCTTCATGCTTTATGTATTTGTGTATCCCATTAATTCTTTGTTGAACATTTGAAATGTCTAATTAAAACTTTTAGCGTTTTACCTTTATCTTTTTATGAATACCGCTAACTCTTAGAGACCGTTAGCATCTACAGCTCCCATTAACTTCAAATGGAATTCCAGGTGGTCAACATTTGGGGTGGGGAGAGGGGGAAGGAAATGAGACCATAGATTCCTATCAGACTTTTAAATTAAAGTATGTAGATACACCTTTAATAGTACACAACAGAAATCTCTGTATGCATTTTTTTTTTGACAGGCTGTCTGTAGAAATAATGGCTTCTTCTCTTACCATATACCTTCCTGGTTTGGTACCACCAAATATGTAAAACCTCTTGTCCAAAAGTTGTGTTCTCACGAGCAGATGTTGTGTAGCAAAACTTGCTACAACTCTGTCAATATAGCTTTTCTGATAGATGGATCTAGCAGTGTTGGAGACAGCAACTTCCGCCTCATGCTTGAATTCATCAGTAATGTTGCCAAAACTTTTGAGATCTCCGATATTGGTTCCAAAATTGCAGCTGTGCAGTTCACTTATGATCAGCGCATGGAATTCAGCTTCACTGACTATGCCACAAAGGAGAAGGTTCTCTCTGCTGTGAGGGGCATTCGTTACATGAGTGGTGGCACCGCTACTGGTGATGCCATTTCTTTCACAACCAGAAACGTGTTTGGACCTGTGAAAGATGGACCCAACAAAAATTTCCTTGTTGTTCTGACCGATGGTCAATCTTATGACGACGTTAGAGGTCCTGCCGCTTCAGCACACAAAGCAGGTAAATAACAAACCCAAAGAAAGAAACATTTCACACCTCTGTAGTCTCTCTCCCTGGAAGAGCTCAAAGTAGTTTGTAGATATTAATGAATTAGGTATCATTTTATCCCAGTAAGTTAAGTGTTGTTGCTTCTTTGGCCCAAACCATTAGCCACAATTCAAGGCCTTCAAAGTTGTTTGTTAGGATGAAAAAAAAAAAATCAATGATCTGAGCTGGGTATATTCTTGATGCAATCTTGCTTAGTTACAAATTAGACACATAAAAGCTTCTTTCCTTGAACATAGTAGAAACAGCAGCAGGCAGCTTCCCTAGTCAGAAATCTTCAACTGCGACTCCAACAAGTTCTGTACCTAAAAACCCCTGTGTAGCAAAACACTTCTTCTCTGGGTCATACACTCAATTCCTTTTCAGGCTTCCTGCTTCCACCCCACAATCAATATCCTACCCCTTAGCTTACCAGAGGTTTACCTGGCTGCAAGCAATCTGTGCTGGCTAGGGTGGGCCACACAACATGGAAATTAGACTTCTCCATTCCCTCTCCTGTGCTCTGAACACCAAACAACCCCACCTATTATAAATAATGTTATGGGACTTTTAAAGAAAATTATCTGAAGCAGCTGACATTACAGCAGATGAACCAAATATCCTATTTTCAAGCTGGAAAATGTCTTGCACTTTACTCACCAAAACTACAGCCACAATGTCTCAGGTATTTTTCTAGGCATTGCACATGAGCTATTTTCTTGTCTCATTATGCACAGTATAAATTTTGCAATTTTAGATACATAAATAAAAGCAGCTTATCAGAAATTCAAAGTCTGAAAGAAAAATATGCGGTCATCTCAAGCAAGAAGTATTCCCTGTATTGTATTAAACTTGACTCCTGCCATCATCATCTACTGTGGGGTGGCAGCAGTGGTTTTGCCAAAAAGCCTCTCTGAACTATTGTCATTTGAGAGAACAGAGCACAATAATAGTTCAGTCTTACAGTCCAATGATTACATGGGTGTCTAAAACACAACTGATCAGACTTCCACTCCCTGTGCCCAAAAGTTAATCATGTCACTACTTCTTTCAAAGATAGCATTATAAGAGTATCTGAAATACTAGCCTTATAAATAACCCCATGCTTCTTGCTGAAAACATGTTCAAATTAAAGCAAAAGATCTCCTATAGTTCCAAATACTTAGCAATCAGTGTCCAGTGGTAAAAGCCCCAGGCTATGTCTAGACTGCAAGCCTTCAGTACTTGCAGAAAAAGCAAGCCGCTTTTTCGAAAGAGAGCAGCCAGGCAGTCTGGATGTTCTCTTTTGAAAAAGCAGAGTTTGCATTACATAGCGCCTTTTTTTTCAAAAGAGCACTTTTGGAAAAAGGCATTCTTCCTTGTAAAACGAAGTTTTCCGCGGTCAAAAAAACAGCCGCGTTCTTTTGATTTACTTTCGAAAGAATGCAGCAGAAGTCTAGATACAGAGGAAAGTTTTTTTTGAAAAAAGGCCACTTTTTTTGGAAGAAACCCTGTAGTCTAGACACACACCCATTGTTTTTGGCTGGCTGAATATAATGACCTTTTGTTTTGGTCCAAATTAATTTAACAAATGTAAATCTGGAGCACTGTTTTTCTTGTATCTACAAGCATCTTGGTTTACATGTTATCTCTTTTTATTATAACATTATAGGTATTACAGTCTTCTCTATTGGTGTTGCTTGGGCACCACTGGATGATCTCAAAGACATGGCCTCTGAACCGAAAGAGTCACACAATTTCTTCACAAGGGAGTTCACAGGATTGGAGCAGATTGTGCCCGACGTTATCAGAGGCATTTGTAGAGATTTTTTGGACTCTAAACAGTAGAGGAAAGGCTGTTGGATGCCACTTTGGTGAAATGAGATCAGGACAGCTGGGAAGGTCTTTCTACTGTGCAAATATCCCATTCTTTTAATATACAGTTCAAGTCTTGGGATAAGATACAAGGAGTTACACTCTGCTTTCTAAACTCAGATAAAAGCTTCCACTGACTTCACTGCAAATTTTGCTTGATTAGGGACTACAGGATTTTGCGGAAAGTTATTCTTTTAAATGTATATTAACACTCCCGACTTTAAATCTAAAGTTAAGCAAACATCATTACACTTAAAGTACCAGGTATCAGCTGTATGTATATAAAGAAAATGCAAGATAATATTTGTGGGCTGGCATTTGTTGAATGTCTCCTCACAAATGAAAATTAATATAGTTTTAGGTTTCTAATGCCTTGTACACAATATATATCTTTTAAGTTTCTTCATTTCTTCCAGAAGGTGCTCTCACTATTGTGATGAGAGGACTAGATGGGGAATTTGTAGTTTTCACAGAAGTACAGTCAGTGTTCCATTTGTGCAACATCTACTTCAGCTACTATTAAAAGGGGTGGATTGTAAAAATGTGTATCCGTTTAAAGCAAAACAGTCTTGTTCTATTGAATGAGAGCCTTCTACAGCGAATTACATTCTAATTTGGCTGGTAAATCTGGTTTCAAAAGAAACCAAAGCCCAAGGAGCAATTCTATAAAGTATTTAGGCCTAGAAGTTACAAAGACATCTAACTCTCATTAATTTCAGTGGGAGATAGATGCCTAAATAGTTCTGACAACATGGGGCTTGGTGCTTTGGCTAAATTGTCTTCCGACTATTACTAAATACAATGGCAAAATTCCCAGTAAATTCACCCACTACCTTGCACAGTGAGTAATCATTTACATGTGGGAGTAAAATGCTACCGTACTTATTTAGTAGTATTTTACCTTGTGTTTTTACAAGTATGAATGATTGGACCAAGTTCCAGGCAGGGCCATAGAGACTAGATTAGAGCCTTCAGTTGGAATTAAGGACATACAGATTGGCATCCAAAATGAGCTCAGACCATCTATAGTCTATATTAAATTATTCAGCCAGGTAGAGGGGAGTTAAGTAGGAAGAAAGATAGGTACAGGAGACAGCAGCTGATTACTTTTAGAGTAATTATTTATGAAGCCACTTAAAACAGATTTAAACCTTCATGTTATTTTTAAAATATGAAAAACAGTTTTTTAAAAATTTCTCTTCCATTACATTGTGTACATTACATTGCACACATATGTATGTGGTTAAAATTATTTAACAGTTCACTGTAAGGCATCTATCAAGCATCAGAAGTGGACAATACATTTTGACCCAAATGTTTTTTGATAACCTGATTTATCGGAGGTAAGCTAGTTACCAAACAAAATTTTCTTGTTCAGCTCTCAATATGGGGGTTCTTTCATTGTTCTCATTTTGTTCCCTTGATTGTAAAATGATAAGCAGTTACAAATGGGAAGGGATCATATTTATCAGGCTTTTTGTAGTGTATATTTTTAATAACTTATGACTGGCTATATATTACACTAAACATGAATGGCGAAGATGCCTTGTATTTTTCTATTAATTGTTATCCTTAAATTTGTATATGACTAGAGATATATGTTATTCAGGTACTCCTGTATGAATCACCCCAGTACTCAGAGTAAAATATCAAGACTATGCAGACTATACACATTTTATGCATTTAGCTCTACTGACATGAAAATACACAAATGCAAATAAACTTTCATACTGGGATTGCAGCTAGTTATTTTAAAACTGTGTAATGCAAAAACAATTCTATTTTGAATGCCCTGTAATACATTTTGAATACATCAATAAAGCAATCATAAAGAATGCACATCATCGGTATTTTTTATTTTTTAATAAAAAGTCCCAAACTGAAACAATATTAGTTAAACACCTGCCCATGATTGTTGAGTCTAATACCAAAATTGTAACATTCCATGCTAAATAGGATGTTAAATGTAAACAATTAAATACAAACACACACAGCAGTTTGTGAATTCACAAGTTCTCTGGCACACATTTTTTTTCTTTATTGTTGAATGGACAACCACAGAGCTTTTCAGACACAGCCTTTGAACACAAAACCAGGTCAAGTTTGCATCTTTAAAACAATGTAATATTTCATTGTCAAAGTCTTAAAAGATTAAAAATATGCCCCCAGCCCTGTTGTCTATGCTTACACTGAACAAGTCAAAACAAGACAACATGGGGGCAAAAATGCTCATGTTCTCCTTCCAGCTCTGTCCCCAAGGCTCAGCCCTGCCCCCCCTTTCCTGGAAAAGGAAGGGGGGAGTCAATACCAGGCTTCCCCCAGTTGGCCAGAGCACAAGGGAGGGAGGCTGGCAGCGTGCCACCTTTGTCTTTTCCAGACCGTCTGGAATCGGCCCCGTGGCAGACTATGAATGACCATAGAGGGTGGAGGGTGTGTGCGCACCTTTTGGGTAAAAATCTGCATATGGGCCTGAAATAGGCCATTCAAAGGTAATGTTCTTTATACTACCAAGAGAGTTTATAGATGTTTCACACTGTGGAATTACAAGTTTCGGTGAGATATGAGGACAACATTATCATCTCTCGAGCAACATTTAAACGTGAATAGCTTTCTTGATCTATAGACAATTGATTATAGTAATATAGCATTATAAGACTAAGAATTAGAATCTACAAGCTAATTTGGTTTCTTCTAACAAGATATAGGTAAATCAGACAACTTTTCTTTTACCCTTATTAAAATAAAGTTAATTGAGGATTGTTAGCCTAATTAACATTTTCGTGATATAAAGTGGATTATCTTGATTACAATTGTAATGACTCTTGTTGTTATGGGTCATACACAGGTTGGCTAGTCTTTCAGTCAGTCACAGTCACTAAGAAGGCTGTTTTCATGGACAGATTTACTAAGGGACTGGTTACCATCAGTTCAACAAAAGAGATTTTTAAGAACCAAATCCAGGTCCCAAGATCAATGGGTACTTTTGTGGGTGGAAAGAGATTATCCACATCATTCATGACTTTACAGTTGTAGGATGGGCAAACATTGAGAAACCCTCAACGATGGCATGAAAAGCTACTAATGCAGCCAAACAAACCTTGAAAATAGAAAACAATAGACCTGTTTTCTTCAACTGGAAACTGCATTCCAGAGCCAGCAGAAGTGAGACAGTTTCAGGGGCAGCATTTTGGAGTCACATTAGTGACAATCTTCTCCACTTCTTGAAGATTTTCTGGTAAAATATTTCCTACTACAGTATACCTCTGCAGAACAGACAGACTAACTCCCATGAACCTCTGAGGAGCCATGGCTTGAGGCCAAGAATGCTCAGATCGGAATGCAGCTGTCTACTGACATTCTGGGACAGGAGCTGAGGAATGACTGGAAGATTTATCTGCAGACAAAGACCTAGGTGAAATAGATAGAGAAACAGTGTCTGTCTAAACCACATCAGGACAATTAGACCTTGTTCTATCTGATTTTGTCCACAACTGAGATTCAGGGACGCAAGGGAAACACATTACAAAAAAACCACTTCATCTAAATGAAGAGAGAGGCACCCCCCGCAGGGATCTGCACCCTAGACACAGACACTGAAAATACTAGATGGCATTTTTTGTTCTTAGGTATGGTAAAGAGGTCCACTTCTGGAAATCCCCAAATCTGAAAAAAGATTAAAGAGAAGGATTCAAACCCTCAAACCAATCATGAAAACTAGAGGAGCTCTGCAAATTTCACAGACTCAGGCATGAGAATCCTGCCCAGTTAGTATTTTTAGAGAATGTACACTAAGGGCTATACCCAGCCCACAGTGAGGTTAGATCTAGCCTCTAATAGGTATCAGTAAACTGAATATTTAAAAGTGTAAGTCAAGGGTGTAAGGTATTTTGTTCTGCAGTGGGCTGAAAACCTTAATGATGTGCATTTTCTTCCAAAGCACACAACTGAAAAGACCATACAGGCTTGAGAAATTCTTTAAAGACTGTGGCAAAAGGTAGATAAGAACTAAATTTGACAATGAAAATCAGTTACTTCTCTAAGCTTATGGAGATTTCAAAATGAACCAACTAGCAACAGAATGGTAGTTACACTAGCAACTCACAAATTAGCTTAGAATGGATACAAGGGGTCCCATCAAGGTTTCCTCTAACCTTTTCCATCCATTTACGGATTTTTTTCCCCATTCAGGTGTGGAATACATGTTACGTGCATTGAGGCATGCATGAATGTACACCACTAGTGGAAACAAAAAATCTAGCTGTGGGTGATCTCAAATGCCGCCTACCTGATTAGCAATCTCTCGAGCAGCCGCTCAAGTGTACAGCTTTAATGGAATCCAGTGTTCCATGTCTGACAACTAGTCATATTCACAAGTGAAGAATTTCAAACAGGCAGGCAATGTCTTGCAATCCCCCTTCCACCACAAAACAATAGAGTAATACAATAGCCAAGGGAAGTGATCAGACAGGAAAGCTAAATGTGACAAGGTGATACGTGCAGACCTGAGAGGTCTTAGAAATATCTCAATAGTAGGACAGTCTTGGGCACCACAGATGCTAAGTGTGATGGACCCAGCGGGGTCCGCACTAACCCGGGTCGGGGGATCACCTCCTCCCCCTGGCGCAGAGAGGGCAGGCGGCTGGCCCGGACGGCCGGAATAGCCCTGGTCGGGTTGAGACCCGGCGCGGGGGAACGGACCCGGCCCAGCGGCAAAGAGGGCGGGGCCAGACGCAGCCGCAGCAGGTGGGCTGGGAGCCCAGCGAGCATACCGGCTGCGCAGGGCAGGGGGCGAAGCACCGAGCCCCGACCGTTGCACAGTGGAGCGTGTGGACGCCCGAGGGGCGGGGCTAGTGTCCCCGGCGTCCTTGCCCGGGCCGCTTGAAAAGCGGCTGGGAGAGACAGCTGGGGGTAGCGCAGGGAAGAGCCGCCGAACGCCACCCAAGTAGACAAGCATTCCACCCCGCTGGAGGGCAAGAAGTCTGATGCCGGAGCCCCCAGGACGCCAGCCGGACGGGGCTGACGGCTCGGGAGTGGTAAGTGGCCCGGGCGAACCCTCCGGCAGGGCGTGGGGAGTGGAGCAACCCAGCAGCACCCCATATGCTCTGCCCCAGGCCTCCTGATTCAGCCGCTGCTGAAACTGACCAGCAGCGGCTAAATCAGGACGCCTGGGGCAGAGCAGCTGGGGGGCTGCCGGGTTGGTCCAGTAGCGCCCAGAGCGGCGCTGCGGGACCAACCGGCAGCGCCCCAGCTGCTCTGCCACAGGCGTCTGGAGAAAAGCCCAGTCTGCTGGGGGGGGGGCGTACTAGCTGTGCCCCCCCACCCCAGCAGACCAGGAAGACGCGGGCGGCGGACTGAGACGCACCGTGGTCCTGCCACCTGGGTCCTCTGCGGCTTTGCTCCCAGTCTCCCTGCCAGGGAGACGGGGAGCAAAGCCTCTGAGGACGCCAGCAGCGGGACAGCCATGGGGCATCTGGGCTGTCCCGCTGCTGGCTTCCCCAAGGCTTTGCAAAGCCGCGGGGGGGGCTCGGGCAGCGAGGCAGCCCAGGCGCGCTGATGGCTTTGCAAAGCCTCGGGGAAGCCAGCAGCGGAGCAGCCCAGGCGTGCCTGGGCTGCCTCGCTGCCCGAGCTCCCCCCCCCCCCCCGCGGCTTTGCTCCGCGTCTTCCTGGTCTGCAGACCAGGGAGACGCAGAGAAAGCCCCGGAGTACACGGGCGGCAGGACCGCGAGGTCCCTCAGTCCGTGTCCTCTGGGGGAGCCCCGTTCGTAACTGCGGATCCGACGTAAGTCGGAGCCGCGTAAGTCGGGGACTGCCTGTAACTAGTAACTGCTCAAGAAAAGAAAGAGTTAATACCTTTACAGCAGATGCAGTCATATATTGTAGAAAAAGTTAAAAGTACCAGATAAATCTGAGATTTATTTGAAGTACTTTAGACTTCTAGAGACACTCGTTTATACAGAATTTCACAAGGAACATATGGGGGTAAGGGAGTATATGTACTGATGCAAGCAGGATCCAAAATAGCCAAGTCCAAGCAGCCCTTGCTGAAGCTAAAACAGTGAGTTATGCTAGCAGTTATGTTCTGAGAAACAAAACAAGAAAGTCAGACAGGACTGAATACATTATAATACTAATTATGTGATACTGGAAAACTATTTTAAATGCTTTAATCTATTACACATGTTACTTCTAAGTTAAAAGGGTCAGAAGAATTGAAGTAGCCAAAACAAAGAAAAAGAAAGCAAGCCAGACAGTTATAAAGATCAGAAGTGACTTTATTGTTAGCTAATATAACTTCTAGATAATTTTGTATTTATACTAAGTTGTATAACTTTCAACTGTATTTCCCAGAATACTTTGTCTTCATGTCAAAGTTTTTATTGCAGAATGTTAGTTAAATTGTTCCAACCTTTCTTTGGAAGCGGTCAGAAGATAGATGTGTGTTCTGTTAAGGAATGTTATCTAAGAATTGTGTGGAAGCTCAAAGCAATTCATGCCTCTATTGCTCGTTTACTGCCATGCAGAATGGCACTGTAATCAAACTAAGAAAATGTGGTGAGGTTATCATTATCAACAGGGCTCGACAAATTATACAATCTACTCGCCCGTGGCGAGTAGATTGTAACCCGTAAGAGCCGGGTTCCGACGATCTGCGCATGCGCAGATCGCAGGACAGCACGGCTGGCGAGTGGGGCTCACCGCGGTTCGGCGAGCCCTGATCATCAATGTTCCCTCTAATTTTTCTATCCATGTGCAGAATAAATTTTATGTGCACAAAGGCAGGTAGGGATGTGCACCACCAGTAGAAACACATGCTGTCAGCTGTGAAAACTCTGCTAATCAGCTGGGTAGCATTTGACTTACTCCTGAGTGGCTGGCCAAGTGCTCAGCTTACAGGGAGTAAGCTGGTGATCAGCCTCCATGAGGCAAGAGAAGGTTAATGTGGCTCAGAATGGCTTAAGTAACCTGATCGGTCACACTTGAAGAAAAGCTAGGCCTGGATAGTCAAGGTCAGATTGAGGATGGAGCACAGCTAGGCAAGAAGCAAGTGACACTGATAAGGCGAAAAAACCGTGGACTGAAAGAGGCTTCAATGTACAAGCCTGCAGTCACCCTCTAGGATTGAAGAGGGACATGAAGGAACATGAGAAGAGTAGAAGCCCTGGGATCCTGGCTCTGAGGGGTTTACCCAGAAGGGTAATGGAGTGGAAGCCTGATAGAGTAGGAAAAGGGAAGGGGAAACAGGTAATGCAAACCTGAGCTGGAATCTGGAGGTAAGGGGAGGGCCTGGGTTCTGGTACCCACCATTGAGAAAATGGCATAGTTTTGAATTGGAAGACTGCTGGGAACAGCTTTCCAGTGAGCCTTTGATAACCCTGGAAGCAGAAAACCATAGTAATCTGGCCTGAGAACCAACCGATAACACCCAGAGAAGCCCTTGAAGGATCAGAAGATTGCCTCACAAACAAGGGACAGAAGAGGCTTTAGATCAGGAAGTACTATTCCCCAGATACAGGCATAAGGAAGATCCCACTGCAAGAGAGCCCATTACAGTAAGAGAAAAGGGAGACAGAACTATTATTGTCTCCTTGTCTTCTACTATCTATTTTAGAGTTTGCTGTTGATCAAGAACTCCTCCTAAACAGTTGAGCTAGGACCACCAACTTTGGAATACAGCTTCCTATTATCGTAATTTAAAGCAAGGTAAGAGTTTGGCTATGCCAGGAAAATGGGAAGTGCCTGGAATGGAATTGCTCCTCATAAAACCAAAGACAGAACCACCAAATCAAGTACAGTCCTAAAAATCAACATAAGTGAGTGAATGTTGAAAGAGAATAAATTAAGATGAGCGAGAGAGACAGAATGTACCTGGAATAGGATTGCTTCTCAATAAACCTTACAGAAAAGAGATAAAATGGAGAAATCTGGAGTAGTGCTCTGTTTTGGCACAGCTAATCAAGGCTTAAGGTTTGAAAACTAGAAGAATATTATTGGAAATCGAACTGACGATAGCCCTTTTTGTTAAAACATAGCAAGAGTTGACTGGGATGAAGACAAATATACATTTGATAGAATTCCTAATCCCTTTTTAAGAAATACAAAATAAAATAAAAATAACTCTATTTTTGAAAACTACAATCATTTAAATAAAGCATGTACATTTTCCATTTATTTAAAAATATTTTTTCATGTATTTAAAAATATTGAGTTAAAAGACCTGGGCAATGCCAGGTAAATCTGCTAATTGTTTTATAATGGGCAACTGGTATAGTATTTTCTATCAATGTAGCATAGAATAGATGCTATTTCTCTTCCATTTACAAAACGTTATGTTTATCCAAGTCAAACACTTATTGTTTAAAGATAAAAACCCATCCACAACCAAGTAAAATATTTCTTCTACTAATGGGGGGGGGGGGTCTAATAACTTTTCATATTAGACTGGAACACATTGTTTTATGAAGACAACACTGAGGCTGGTTTTCCAGTTTGGTCCATTATTTCATCAAATCAGTGACTCTGAACAGCTAGATGTCAAGGTATCAAGCATCAGCTGGCTTGGTTCATTATCTTTCTGATGACTAACCCAATTTGTCATCGAAGAATGCCAGTATGGAAACAGGCTATTTTAATTACACAGTCCTTCTGATTTACTTTAAAAAGTGCAAGTTCTTAGTCCGCAAAGTGAGTTCATATGAAGGAGACTTGACCTTGTAAGAACAACGATCTTCAGCATGTGGCAACAGTTAATTTCAGAAAGTGTTCTATAGCTATTAAAAAAAAAAAATCAATTCTCTGTATCATTGCCATTTTGCTTTTAAACTAGAGTTTCAATTTCTTTATGTGCCAGACTACCATACATTCTTCCATACTTACTATGAATGCAGAATAAATTTCCTGAAAATTCCCAAGTAAATCTATTACATAACTTTTTATATTAGCCAAATTTGCTCTAACCACCTCAAGTTATCAACAGAAATAATTAAAACATAAGATGAAAAGGTAAGAGGTGTTGCTTATTTAAAAACCAGCAATAATGAATATTTGCTGATGACAATCATTATATAGGGCCAAATGCCTATTTTGGGCCACACTGGGCTAAATTAAACAAATACCAAGATGATGTTTAAAAAATAATCTGACTTCTGTTCATATACATTATCATCGGTTTGTTCTGAATTAGTGGTAACTTCTCAAGAATAGAAAGTTAGTTTCAGCTCAAGGGACTGCACTGTGCATCAACTGTAGAGGACACAGAATATGGAAAACGTACCTCCATTCATCCTCATCTTGCCTCCAATCTTCCTTGACTATATTTCTGCTGTCGTATATGCTATCCTGATAGGATGGTTAGAGATCTTCAATGAGAGTAAGAAACTGAATATTTATATGTAAGCAATATAAAGAAGTTTGTATTTTCACAGTGTTTATCACATGACTAGAAAAAGATAGTCTAATGAACCATTTAATATACAATTCACTATCAAGTGGACCATTTACTTTCCTAATTGAGAATCCAATCTTCAGATACTTACTGATGCTCTGTTCCCCACCCCTCTTTTTTTTCCCTCCCCCCATCCTCTTCCTCTCTCCTATTTATTCTGGGTGTACACATCCCTAACTCATAACTCTGGTCATCTGAAGTGGGCTGTACCCATGAAAGCTCATACCACCATTTACATGTTTTGTTAATCTATAAAGTGCTACCAGAACATTTGTTTTTGTTTTACCTTAAACTACATCAGTTGTGTACATACAAGATATTTATTTTTAGCTGCCTTCTATGTAATGCAGCAGTTGGAAATAAGGAAGTCAGCCAAAATTATGTGACCAGGTAGGTCTCGATGGACTTCAGTTTAGAAAGTAAGTGCTGATAGAGAAGTACCTAAAAAATGGGTAGGCCAAAACTGCACTATTAATTTTGAAGTCAATAAATCTACAGTGAATAAAGGAGTATCATCGGCACATGGAATTGCATGTGTCACAAAGAATTACTGAAAAAAATATTGAAAAAGATAACAGCAATAAAGATAATAAGATTTGAAAAATCCAAAATGCTATTTTGTAAGAACAGCACGTGTTCAGCAATGACATGGGCAGTCAATCCCCAGGCATCAGAACATATGATGATTACTAGCTAAAACAAGGAAGACATTTCCCTGCTTTCCCCTACAATTTCACAAATGAAGGTGACGTAGTGCTCGACTTTTTATTTTAAATGTATTTCAAAGTATTTGATATTGGCGCCACAGACATAATACTGGACTAGCTGGATCATTCATCTGCTCATAATAGTTCCTATAATGAGTAGCAAGATGGATAGTGATCCTGGAATACATACCATGCTGAGAAAATGGAAATAGATATATTCTTAAAACAGGAATGGATTGCAGAAATACTGTACCAGCACATCAATCTTTATGGTACACCCATTTTAAACCAGAAATCCATTTTACTTTAGATATTGTTTTTAATTAGCTTCTACTGCAGCACAGTGTCAATTTGTTCCATTGAGAATACCACAAACTGTTCTGTAATTTAAATAAACTGATAGAATATTTAATGTTAGGCATGGCAAACAAATAATATAAAATCGATACTAGAGGTAAGGTAGGTGTTCAGTAAATGGAGTCAAGATACATCATTTGGTCCAACATAACATTAAGACACTAAAACCACCATAATAAAATTCAGATTAAAACAAAGGGTTTTTTTACCATTTCAATTTTAATACAATTAAAGAAAATGAGGTAAATGTTTATGCATGGCAATGTTTAACAAACAATCACATTTCATTTAAGCATTTAAATGCAGCAGTTTGGAAAAGCTGCTAGAAACAATGCTCAGCTTCAGAAAAAGGCGATCATGAAATTACTTCCAATAAAATTCAAATCACACTCATCTGTTGATTAGTTAACACTTTAGACTGAAACAATCAAAAAAAGTTGCAAATTAGCTAAATTTTTAAAAAAGGCTTAGTGTCCTAACAAGCAGTTACTGAAAGCCTCGCCTTGAAGGTAACAGGCAAAATTCTCCAATTTCTACACAATGTAACTTACTGCACCATATTGCTCCTAAAAACAAAATTAATTTCAGAATGATTACTGTTTGGTGTCTTCCATGACACATCAGTTTTCTTTTGTTTTTTGACCCAATTTGCTTGTCTTAAGATGGAGAGATTTACCTTCTCACTGCTAAATAGAATGGATCACACAGAACTATGGATGTCACCACTTATAAGAACATTTTCCAAGGCCTCAAAGCATAGTTATATCTGGGCAATGCACAAATATTACAAAAAAGTTTAAGACCACAATGCAGTATTCATACTTAATTTCCATTCAGCTAACATGTTTTCAGAAAACTGAGTCATCATGGAAAGTGGTTCCATGTCAACTTTAGTCTGCTATTAACAGAAGAAGACTTTGCCCCTGTAGTGCATCCTCCTTCACTGGAGGATCCAAAGAACTTAAACAAGGTGGACAGAGATAGTGAAACTAGTTCACAAACATTTAGCTTAGTCATCACTAGTCAGTTAATAGAGTTGGGAATAAAAGATGGGTATCTATTCAATCCCAACCCCTTCACTTCAATTCCTTGAAATAACTGAAGGTCATGGTGATTACAATTTTAAAAAATACTCTAAAAATGTGTGACAGTCCTTTTCAAGTTAGTCTGACAGAAAAACTATTAAAAATGCAGTATGAGTTTTACTCTTTGGAATTATGTTCTTATATGGGGTGTTGTTATTGCTAACTAAAAATGTGTTTATATCCCAACAATTATTACCAGGTTTTCAAAAACAATGCAGTTAATTTAATTTAAACAGCATAACAAGAGGTAATTTTACTAAAATTTGGAACTTTGTTTCCTAATTTAGTAAACTGCAGAATAAAATGTCACCTTTAAAATATGCGACACAAAATAATGTAGCCAACAGTGACATACAGGTACACCATTTAATATTTATTATATGCATTTTATATACATTATTTTTCAACTGTTGTACTTTTGCTAAGTGGTACAATCTTAAAAATTTGCTGATTCATAGTTTGTAAAACAGAAACCTTACAAAACTCATCAAAACCCGCAAACTGATCAGAAAAGTTTTGTGGAAGACTAGAAAAAATACTTTATTGTCTTAATCATGCATTACACAAACAAAATCTTTAGTTACACCATAAACTGAAGCACATCTGAAAAAATTAAAAGCAGGGAATAACTAGTTCAAACACAGCAGATTTATGAATCTTGATTCAACTACTTTTGTATTCTATTTGAAACGCAAATAAACAGTTTTCACTCCAAAAGTTCTGAAACAAGATTATTTTTCTGGAATCAACTTCACTCCAGACACTTAACCAGAAAAAAAAATTCTTGGTTTGTAACTTTAAAAACCATGAATATCCCATTTTTAGTCTATTTTAGACTGTTCAAAGAGTGCCATAATAGATATACAGGGCCCTTTAACACACTACATAAAAGGATATAAAGACCAACAAAAAGTGAAATAAATAACAATAGGCCATTAGCAAGATGGGTAATTCTTGATAAATAAACTTGTAAATACAGTAAGATGTACAAAATATCACATAGTGATAGGATGCCAAGATTAATTTTTTAAGAGTTCACTGGGAGGGTATTAACAACCCCTCTGTGTTTCATTTAAACATACGTCTTTACAGTCCTTTATTTATGAAGACAGTTATGCGATGATGATGATGATGATGATAATGACGATGAATTAGCATCCTTAATTAAAGGACTTAGCGGAGCTGTATTAGGCAAAAGAAGGGAAGAGTGTGGTTACACGGCAGCGGGTCAGTGAGATCTCTGTGTTTTAGGGTTCTTTAATGCAGAAAAAACATCATCAATACAATCTTGAGCACTGTTGTGACAGGCTAAATATATAAAAAGACTTATAAAAACTAGAATTTTATCCAAACATTTTGTGCAACTAATGCTAAAATATTTTAAGTTAAATTTCCTTTTCTTTAAAGCAAAATAAAAGTTTAAAAGGGGATCTGTGGCATTCAACTGATAAACAGAAGATCACTAAGAGATGAAAAGAAAGCTACTCTTGGAGCTCACTTCCCCTCCACAAGAGCACCACATTCCTAACCCTAAGGCAGCACACAGAGTCCAAAATAAAAGTCTTTTGTAAGATCAGACTCCACGTTTGCTTAAAGACACCTAAAGAACAGACATATGCTCAGTTCATGTTCAGTCCAGGCTACAAATACTGGTTTTCTTTTCTCAAAAAAATACAGTAATTACAGTTAAATTAATAAGCCTGACATTATTCAAGATGCGGTGACTTTTCACCAACTTATACCTGCCCCACATACAGCCTTTGCCCAGGCAGATCAAATGTAGTGTCTTATTAGTAGCCGTTTCATTGATGGCAGTGAAGCATTCCCTCTTTTTTTTTGTCCAAGCAGACCTGCTGTTATCGTGCAGGTTTGTTTTGTTGCGTCACACAAATACTTTGGCAAGGGCATCAGCTCCTGCACTGGCAATATATGCTTTCGATGGATGAAAAGCTACATCATAAATTGACTCATCCAACTTTTTCCTATGGGCCGTTATTTCTTGCACACAAGTCTTGCTGTCTAAATTCCATAATCTAATAGAACAGTCATGGCCTATGTTAAAAAGAAAGATTAAAAAAAAAAGTTAGGTTCTCATAGTCTTTAAAATTCATTTCAGCAAAACTGGTAGACAATACAGAAAGTTAAAACTTACTTCCAGACATCAAATAAATTCCATTGGGATCTACTGCTAGACTTGTGACAGCATCCAAGTGAGCAACCATAGAATGGATCATTTTACCTAAAAGCAAAATAAAAAGAGAGTTATCTGTTTCCATAACTGGTATTCTTCAACATGTGTTACTCATATCATTCAATACGTGCGTGTGTGCTCACTGTACGCACTGGTGCCAGAGGATTTTCCCTTAGCAGTAACCCATAGGGGAGCCAGTTCATGTGTACCCTAGATGGTGAATGCACTTGCCATGCAATATAGGGCGCCTCTGGCCCCCCTCCACATTCAGTTCCTTCTTACTGGACAACTCCAACAGTGGGGAAGAAGTGCAGGAAGGTGAATGGACATGAGCAACAAACATCTCGAAGAACACCAGTTACCAAAACAGGTAACTGTCTTTTCTTCGAGTTATTGCTCATGTCCATTCAAAGTAGATGGCTGCAAGCAGTATGCCCGGAGGTGGGAGGAGTTCACTGACATACTGACTGCAACACAGCTCTTCTGAAAGCAGCATCCTCTCAAGCTAGTTGCAGCAGGGCATAGTGCGTGGCAAAGGTATGCACCGAAGACCAAGCTGCAGCCTTACAAATGTCCAAGACAGGAACATTGGTGAGGCAGGCTATGGAGAAGGCTTGTGCTCTGGTTGAATAAGCCCTGGCTAGCAGGCAGAGCTGAGCACCCACCAGCTGATTGGCTAACCACTTGCATTTGAATAGGCCTATTAGAAATTAGCTGAGTGGATGCCAGGAGCCCCCTCATCTGATCAGCACAGGTGACAAAGAGCTCTACAGATCTGCAGATAGCCTTATTCTGTCAACATAGTATGTGAGGGCCCTGCAAACATCCAGGAGCCTTGGATTACCTCTTCCTAAACCCCTCATATTTGCTTTGCCCTGATTTCTGGCGAGATTGGGAAGGCTGAGCAGATGGGGTTTGAGGCCTGAATTTCTTACACCAGTCCTGGGATATACAGGCTGGGCGTGCAGAAGTTGATGGAGGAATCCTTTAATCCATGGAGCTCAGTGTCCATCTGCTCTGCGAACAGGACCCATCAGAGGAGAGATGCTGGAGAAGAAAAGGGAGAGGAAAAGCCACGACACCCTCCACACAGATATAGCCAATGCCATGGAGCAAGCTGCTGTATCACAGGCAGCCTGGAGCTCTGTTCAAGCAGCTGTTGCCATTTCCTTCCCCAAGGCCTGAAACTCCTTCAAGTCCTCTGAGAGGGAGGACTTAAACTTGGTGATAGTTTGCCAAGTATTTATATCATAGCAGGCTATGAGAGCCTGGTAATTTGCCACTTGAAGCTGTAAGCTGGAAGATGAATAAACTTGCTCTCAAATAAATCCAGTCTCTTCCAGTCCTTACTCTTCAGGGTCACCCTTTCCTCTCCCGGTGGTTCACACCTTCCACCAACAGGGAGTTGGGGCCTGGGTGGAAGTAAAGGTATTCATGCCCCTTTACTGGGATGAAGTACTTCCTTTCTGCCCTTTTAGAGATAGGGGGAATGGAGGAAGGTGACTGCCACCTCATGAAGAAGTAAGGCCACTCTGAACAGAGCTGACTGTTCTAATACCTCAAAGAGGGTTTCTACTGGCTCCTCAAGTTCCTCCACTTGGCGGTTCAAGTTGGTTGCCACCTGCTTGAGGAAGTTCTGGTGGGACTATGGATCTTCAGAAGCACCACTGCTGGGGGCCCTATGATGGTCTAATCTGGAGCTGCAAACAGCATTTGGACATTGGAGAATACCAATCCCAAGTGTATTGTCCATACCAGGAAAGATGCATGCCTCTGAAAATCTGTGCTGAAGTCCTGGGGAGTCCTGGCCTGCTCTCCTCGGTGGCTCTGGGCCCCACCAGGGACCAGGCAGGAGTGCGGGCTTTGCATTTCTTACCGTGCAGAGCAAAATGCAGGACAATGTAGCACTTTAAAGACTAACAAGATGGTTTATTAGATGATGAGCTTTCGTGGGCCAGACCCACTTCCTCAGATCAAATAGTGGAAGAAAGTAGTCACAACCATATATACCAAAGGATACAATTAAAAAAAATGAACAAATATGAAAAGGACAAATCACATTGCAGAACAGAAGGGGGATGCGGGGGGGTGGGAAGGGGGAGGAAGGAAGGTAAGTGTCTGTGAATTGCTGATATTAAAGGTAGGGAGAGTGGGATGTTTGTGAGTTAATGGTATTACAGGTGATAATTGGGGAAACTGTCTTGGTAATGGGTGAGAAAGTTCAAAGACTTGTTAAGTCCTTGTTGGCAAGTGTCGAATTTTAACATGAATGACAGTTCAGAGGATTCCCTTTCAAGTGCAGATGTAAAAGGTCTTTGTAGCAGAATGCAGGTGGCTAAGTCATTTAGAGAGTGTCCTTTCTGGTTAAAGTGGCAAGAAACTGTTTTCTCTTTGTGATCTTGTCTGATATCTGTTTTGTGGGCATTAATCCTTTGGCGAATGACTTAGCCACCTGCATTCTGCTACAAAGACCTTTTACATCTGCACTTGAAAGGGAATCCTCTGAACTGTCATTCATGTTAAAATTCGACACTTGCCAACAAGGACTTAACAAGTCTTTGAACTTTCTCACCCATCACCAAGACAGTTTCCCCAATTATCACCTGTAATACCATTAACTCACAAACATCCCACTCTCCCTACCTTTAATATCAGCAATTCACAGACACTTACCTTCCTTCCTCCCCCTTCCCACCCCCCCGCATCCCCCTTCTGTTCTGCAATGTGATTTGTCCTTTTCATATTTGTTCATTTTTTTTAATTGTATCCTTTGGTATATATGGTTGTGACTACTTTCTTCCACTATTTGATCTGAGGAAGTGGGTCTGGCCCACGAAAGCTCATCATCTAATAAACCATCTTGTTAGTCTTTAAAGTGCTACATTGTCCTGCATTTTGCTTCAACTACCCCAGACTAACACGGCTACATTTCTATCACTATTTTACCGTGCAGAGGTGAGGCTGTTAACATTCCACCGAGATGGACTGATGCCTCTGTGGAGACTGGGGCAGTGACATACTTGGCCTCCCCTTGTGGCCCAAGACGTCCTGGGCAGCCTGCAAGGCCTCTGGCATTGACAGCATTCAGAACTTTTCAACACCACTCCAAGACTGGGCAGGAAGTGAGCGGGGGACCCTCGCTCTGAAGTGGCCTGAAACACCTGTGAACCACAGCAAGACAATCAACCAGCATTAATGTTCTGGGCTTGTCCTTCCTTAGGCCCAGGAGACTTGCCCTTGCCTAGGCTTGCATGGAGCTGGTGAGCAGTGCTGTGGTGCCGGTGGCACCCATGCTTAGTGCCAAGTCTGAAAGTTCACACATCGGAGCTAAGGTGGACTCCATTAGAAGAGCCTTAAGATGAATGTCCCTCTCCTCCTCAGTGGGAGGCTTGAATGACTTGCAAATGCAGCACTTATCACTTCTGTGAGTCTCTCTTAAGCACCACAAACATTTGCAGCGGGGGACACTCACTGGCTTGAGCCAATTACAACTGCGACTTGAAACTCAGGGAACGGGGCATGTCACAGCCTGAAGCTAGGTTCCTACCAGGGATGCTATAGTCGACTAAACAATTAACCAATAAGCCTGGGCTTACAGGTTAATCCTATCCACTACACACACTATACCACCATGCTGCCTCTGTATCAGAGGCTGCAAGGTGTGGGTGGGGAGGGGAGGAAGAGAGCGGGGAAAGAGAGCGGGACCTGGCACCCATGAGGAGCTCGCTTTAAGCAGGGCCCCCACAAGAACCGGATCTGTCTGTCCCACCATCCCTGCACTACTGCCTCTGATAGAGAGGCAGCAGCAGCGCAGAGGCTGGAGTCAATAAGCAGGGAGAGCCGGCTATCAAGTCAGCTCCCCGCGTATATCGGCTCCAGTGGACCTGTCTCCCCTGGTGCGCTGCCTCCTACAGAGGCAGCAAGCGGGGGTAGGTAGGAATCGGTGCTGGGGGAGTCGTCTTAAAAGCTGATTCCAGTGCCAGCTCTGCAGTGCAGCCTCCCTTCTCCACTCACTGCTGCCTCTATCAGTGGCAGCAGTACAGGGGGTGGGGGAGGCTGCCACAAAGCAGCCTCTGTCCACAGCAGGGTCCAAGCTCCCCGTGGACAGAGGCTGCTCTGAATCCCATGGAGCAGCTTCTATCTGTGCCAAGCCTAGGCTCGCTGCAGGCAGAGGCTGCTCCACATCCCAAAGAGAGGGAGCAGAGGCAGTAGCGCGGGGTGGCAAGGAGCTTCCCAGGAGTGAGGTCAGGAATGCACTGGCTGCTGGTTCCACCTCTGGGGGCTACTGAATAGTAATCACAAAAATTTCATGCAATTACACAACTATTCAATTACACAGTCCGAGATATCTAACATTCCTAATTCCTACAGGATCTACACTAATGACTAAGAACCGTGAACTAACAATAGACATAGAGGGAAAATGAAGACTAACTAGGGAAATGTGCAATAGCTAACACTGAGACGAGCAGGTTCCAAGCATTGTCACTGGCAGCAAGAAGGAATTGAGAGTGGAGAGGGCTGGAGGCTCCCTGTATACCATGGCATGTGCGCACCACTCCAGGGAGCGCCTGAGGTGGCTCCCTTATGGGTACTGCTAAGGGAAAATTTTCTGGCATCAGTTCATGTGGTGAATACACACAAACTGAATGAACACGAGCAATCACTTGAAGTAGTATCAATTTCCAAGAAGTGTCTTAATATTTTTTGACAGAATTATTCGAAGGAATCCATTTAATGTGAGATACCAAAGAATAATGTAAATTGAAAGAAAGAATGTTAGAATCATACCAGAATTAACATCCATGTGTATAACTTTAAATTCCAGACTAAGTAAACATGGTGACAACTACACTGTTACACATAAATGGACACAACGTCTGCAAAACATCACAGATCTGTAGCAGGGCAGTATGAGGAACATCGAGGAATTTTAATTTTGATACATCAGCATGATCTTTCAGAACCACAGCTTGTATACATGCATACCTGCTAGAATTAAGTAACTTTCATTGTGTGACTAACTGCTGTAAAACAAATACACAAGATATGATTAGAGATGGCTCCAGTTTTTCCACAAAGAACATTCTAGTAAAAACACAAGGAAAACACAGAGTGGTCATTATTGTAGATTTCTAGCTTCCAATTCAAGGTAGGCTCTTGGCAGGGACTCAGGCTGGCAATTTGGAAGCATAAAGGGCTGCTTTTCTTTTGGCAATGTTTTTATCTGGATTATACACATGTATGGGAAGCGGGAAGAAGAGGAAGGCCATGCGCCACCCTCCTATTTTAAAGTGATGGCAAAGATATCAAAAGATATCAAAAGACACACATTTCAAATGTATGTATTTAAATACAAATAGTTCCTTACATAAAGATTAAGTTTTCTAAATATGTGGTAGCCAATGTGGAAGAGCAGAGAAATGCTCTAAAGAAAAGAAAAATAGTGCCCTAATAAACTCAACCTCATTAGAGGTCAGAGGGAACCATTGTGATCATCTAATCTAACATCCTGCACATCACGGGCCACGGAACTTCTTGGAACAGACCCCTAATCTCACGCTGAGCTACTGGAGTACTCAAATCTTAAGAGATATCAAGTTACAGGGTATCCACCATCTATTCTAGTTCAAAGAAAGGGCATATGCCTGAAGCTGCAGAGAAAGGTGAAATCCCCCCCACCCGCCGAGCCCTGGGGTCCAAACTTCCAGAGTCCAAATATTGCATGTTGAGGATACACTGATTCTCAATCTTTTTATTGCAGTATGGGAACATTATATGACATACCCTAGCATAGTTGCTGCAGCTACATTTTTCTATCCATTCTCTCATCTTATCTCCTGTTCTAGAGCTTCCAACTTGCAAAGTAGACAAGTTTAAAATGGGCCTCTCGTAGCCCCAATAAATTGGGGCCACAAAAAATTATTTCTTGTTTCAACAGGTCTGTAGTAGCGATGTGAGCAGGTAACCAGTCAACTGATTAACCAGGATTTTACATCCCTAGTCTGTAGTAGGGATGTGAATAGTTAACAAGTTATGGTTAATTAGTGTGCTGGAGTAGCACCCCGGCTGGTCGCAGACAGGGAGCTGTTCCACACTCGCAGGGCCTGCTGTGTATGGGGGGGGTGTGCTTCAGCCTGGCTCCGCCTGCCCATCCCCATTTAATTGGTTAATTAATTAACTGGTTAATGTTTAACCAGTTAATTAATTAAATGGGATTTACATCCCTAATGTGTAGGTAATGACGTGGTTCGATAGTTAACAGGAGAGAAACAGATGACACGTTTAATTTTAGGGTAATGACAAGGAATGGGAAAGAATAAGGGAAGGGGAATGGGCAGGCACTTGATAAAGTACTACTTAATGATGGAGCAGATCTATTATCCATGGCAATCAAAACCCATCACGAATAAAAGGAAAGTATTCTCTCTCAACCTCAGAAGTAGCTATCTAGGGTAATTCTGGGCTCTTCACTGCATTTCTGCAATAACTGGTAAGAGTGTGGGTAAAATCTAGGCTGATATATATTGGTCTATAAAAGGAGAAGTTACAGTATTGAAATTTGGATTTGTGATAATATTTAAACATGGGAAAATTTTGACCAAGAAAGACTGTCTTTCAGAAGCCGCCACCAAGATTGAGTGAAAGGGAGTAAAGCCATAACTGGAAAGCTAGTACAGAAAGGGAATTGATCAAAGAAAAACAGTCTTCCCCTTGATGATTTGGTACTGGCACTCATTGGTTAAAGTGATGAGTCCCTTGTAAATAACTGAAAGAGCCTACAATGTTCCTTCACATAGATTCAGAATTTTGTAAGATTTACCAATGGAAACGTTGGGTCATGTTGAAATTTATCTGTGAGGAGAGCTGCCTTCCATACTTACCCAGATTTATTTTAAACAATACTCAGTTTAATACACTATGTTTTTAGTATCCTTACCCGTTTTATTGTCAAAAAACTTGATGTGTCTATCTTCATGAGCTGTAATTGTTACAGGAAGTGTAGGATGACTTACTACCCTGTTAATATGATTATTTGATTGCAAGCCTGAAAAGACAGAAAGTTATAGGTAAAATATTTGATGGCTAAATAGTAAATAAAAATCAGAAAGAAATAATATTGCTGAAGAGAACACCACTTTTAAAAATAGCCAGTGAATTACTAGCTATTGGATGAAACTTGAAGAATGAGGAACATGGAGAAATTTTAAAATAAAATACATAGTGACAGAAATACTTGTGATGTGCTCTGGCTTTACTGGGCAGGAACTAATCCACACGCACTCTAATCAGCGTATGATAAAGATAAAAATTATGACATTGGGCTACAGCCAGTTCCCAACTTACGGCCACCTCAACTTACGACCATCTGCACTTATGACCAAAGCAGTCGCAAATGCAGGCCCCGAGTTATGAATGCGACCTGCGCTTAGGAACAGCGCTGTCGCAATGTAACTCAATGGGTTCCAAGTTACGACCATTCTGAGATACAGCCAAGCGTTTGGTCCGTAACGTGTTCGTAACTCAGGGATTGGCTGTATATGTATCCAAGATACTTTAGAGAGAGTAAATGGATTTAGCTTTGCATTTCATAGTACACTTGAACCTCCTTAATCTGGGTATCTGATCTGGGAAAACCTGTGGTTTGGATTCCCCCCATCCGCCCCCCATGGCTGGAGTGCCAGAGCCAGCATCACCTATCCACTGCATTGGGGGAGGAGCCCTGAGACTTACGGGTCGGATCCAGGGAAGCCACAGGCTAGATGCATGGCAGGGAGAGGAAGGGCAGCACAGTTGGGGGGGGGGGGGGGAGGGCGTTTTCCCCTGCATTTCCTATTGGCTGCAAATTGTAGCCAATGAGAACAACAGGAGATGCAAAGCCAGGTAAGCGCCCCACCCTATCCCTCTCATGCCCAGACCCTGCACCCCTGTCCCTTCATGCATCCTCCCTCCCCACTGCTCTTCTGAACCCTCCCTTTGACCTCCCAGACCCTGCACCTCCACTCCCATCACTTTCCAGCACCCTCCCTCCCTCCCTCCCAGACCATTCACCTCCACATTCAATAACAATTTAAATACAAAAGCAACGAGGAGTCCTGTGGCACCTTATAGACTAACTGAAGTGTAGGAGCATAAGCTTTCGTGGGCAAAGACCCACTTCGTCAGATGCAACTAACACGGCAGATTCAGACTAACACGGCTACCCCTCTGAATTTAAATACAGTTCTCAACCTATTGGTCCAGTGGATAGAGACTTAGCAATTAAGATACACTGATTCTGTAAAGTACATTCAGAATTCTACATTTCTTTCTTTTGTGTTAGAAAAAAAAATTACCTACCCTTTGTAATTGTTGTTCTTAGAGATTTGTTGCTAATGAGCATTCCAATGGCTGTGTGCTCGCAACACATGCACAGCTGTTAGAGAAATATTCCCTCAGCAGGATCTGTTGGGTTGGCTATGGAGACTCCCAGTATGGCACCTTTATGGCACAGTATGTAGGACACTGCTGACCCCACGCCCTCTTAATTCCTTCTTCCCCAGCTATTCAGACAGATGGGAAGTAGGTGGGATTTGGAATGGACATGAACAACACATCTTGAAGAACAGCTACAAAAGGTAGATAACCGTTTTTCTTTGAGTGATTGTTCATGTGCATTCCACTAGGTGAGTAGAAGCAGAGGTCTGAGGGTTGAAGGGCTTTCTTGAAGATATGGATCCCCCCCCAGAGACTTACAGGTGTCCCTACAGTCTTTCAGACTGTGCAGGCAGGCAGTCCTACACAGTCTATTGGTAGGTCTTGGATGGTAGTCTGAATCTCTGGAGGGATGACAGAGACCTGCAACCATGAGACCCTTCTCATGGTGACAGCAGTAGCTATTCTTGGGTCACCGAGTCACAGTCCAAGGCTGCCTACAGGAAGGTTCTGGCAACCAGTTTGCCCTCCTCTACAAAAATGCAAACTCTTGGTGGGAGTCAGCTGGGAGGAGCTCCTGGAACTTAGCCAGGGCATCCTAGGAATTAAATAGCAAATTAGCACCTCTTGCTGGTTGACCACCCACAATTATAGATCCCTCGTGGAATAAACCTTATGCCCAAAGATGTCTAGCTTTTTAGCACCCTTTGACTTGGGTGTAGGTCCCGGCTGCCCCTTGTGATTCACTGCTTCCATTATTGGGTTCGTGAAGAGGCATGAAGTACGGCGTGTCTGTACGGCATGAAGTACCTCAACGGCTTTGGCCATCAGTGGTATGGACTCCAGGGTTACCATAAAATCTTCATGTTCTGCACTGTCTTAAACAGAAGCAAAGCCACTCTCAAGGGGCCATTCAGGGTGAAGATGTCAGGTTCCATGTCACTCATCGTAGGAGGCCCTGGTAGCCCTTGTTATCCATGGCAGGGAGCATGGTGGCAGAGGTGCTACTCACTGAGACCTCGTGGCCTTCTTGTCGAGGGGGATGGGGGAGAGATTCAAGTGCTACCTGCTTGTATGGCTGGTGCTGTACACTGTGCTGGGGGGTGGCAAGGAAGGTCTCAAGTGCTGCACTTGGTGATAGGAGAGGGGAGTCTTGGTGCCATGCTTGTCATCATGTGAATACGTGTTAACACATGCTCCCCCCCAGGGAATGGCATCAATCCGAGTCAGCAGACAGTGGGGCATGGGACATGAATGCCATTGAAGTTGCCTTAGAGGGAAGCCACTGGGCTTGGCGGTTGATCCATGGGATTCAAAGAGGTCAATCGACTGATACTTGCTACTACGTCGGCCAGGGAGGCATTAGTGCCAGTGCTTCCTGAGAACTACGGTTTAGGGAGCAGAGCCAGGAAAATGGTTGATACCGGCTTCTCCTAGACTCGGAGGATTCCTCGCCCAATGAATATTCAGAGCCCAACCATGGCGGCACTGAGGTCAACACTAGCAGGAAGCAAAATCAGGGCAACAACGAGCAGCATCGCATCATTGTGGGCTTGCCTGGGTGCTAGCCTTCCTGCATCATATATGGTGCTGAGGAGGCCTCTTACGATGATGCTGACAGAGATGGCAGTGCTGGGGACCTCACCGGAGGCTGAAGTAGTGCTAGGTCAGTACCGAAAGCACCAGTGACAGACCTGCCACATTGGGGACTGCGCCGGCATAGTGATAAAATCCCTAGCAGCCTCAGAAGTGCCAGGCATGGAAGGAAGGACCAACTCCTTAGGCAATTCCAACCTATCAGGGGAGTACCGGACTCAAAGAGCACCTTGGCGAGGCCATAGTTAAAGGTGCTGGGGCCTATTGCACTTCCTTTTGGTGTCCTGACTTACGGTATACCCTACTAAGGTCATTTTGAGGACAGTTGGCTAGGGACAGGCCTCTCTCACTCTTCTTCTTGTGCAGCACTGGGGAATGGGAACAGAGCCGCATGCTTAAACCTACCAGTGGCCAGAAGCAGTGCTGAGGGTCCCTAAAGACATCTTTAGGCGGCACCAAGGGGTCCTATGCTGCTCAAGCCGGTGACAACTCTGGCATAGGTTGAGTTAGGAATGCTGTCCCAATAAGCAGAAGTTTCAGGTGATGCTCTTTTTTTAGTCTGAGGCCTTCAAGTGCTTGCAAACAGGGCATTTATCAGTTTAATGGCTCTCTCTAAGACACTTACGGCTTAAAAAGTACAGCTCACTCTTGGGTATGGGCTTCCTGCAGCTCTCACAGGATTTGAACTAGGGATATAAGTGACTAGTTGACTTGACCAGTCGCTTCCCCCCGACCCTTGCTGTCTCTCTTTGACAAGAGGCAGCAAAGGAAGTGGGGAGGGAGGGAGGAGAGTAGGAGCTGGTGCTGGGGAGAGCTGGCTTAAAAGCTGGTTGCCCCCAGGACAGTGTCCGTAGGGGAAAGGGCAGAGGGACAGCAGGGAACTGGCGGCGCTTCTGCCTTTGAAATGTAGCAAGAGCAAATCTCTTGCTACGTTTCAAAAAGCAGAAGTGCTGTGGGAGCATGGGGCAAGCAGAGGACAAAAGCAGACTGCTTGAGTACAGTACCCCGCTGGCCCAGTGCTCCCTACGCACGCTTTACTTTTGAAATGTACAAGAGCCCTGGGAAGGCCCTGCTTGAGTCCCCTGCTGGTCCCATGCTCCCCATGGTGCTTCCGCCTTTGAAATGTAGCAAGAGCCGGCAGGGCTCCTACTACATTTCAAATGTGGAGGTGCCCTTATTGACTAATCAAATAGTCGATGCAAAGTGCATCGACTATTCAATTAGTTGATGAATCTAAATTTAACATCCTTAATTTGAACCCTGTAACACTGCAGCATTCCCCAATCAGGGAAACCCCACAAGCTAACTCACTAACTACAAAACTGAGAAACTGTAAACTGAACTAACAAGAGATACTAAGAATGCTCTTGTGAAGCAAGACCACAAAGAAGCTCCAACGGCCGTCAATAGCGGTAAGAAGGAATTGAGAGGGCAGGTGTCAGATATGCCATGCCATGAAGGTGCCAAGCCAAGCCTTTCAACAGCTGACCCAATGGGTACAATCTGATGATCTTGCACATGACATGCGCACACACACCTATTGGAACACACATGAGAAATCGCTTGAAGAAGAAACATTATTTCCCACATAGAACATTCATCCATATGTTATGTAATTAAAAATCTGTTCCTTCATATTTTATTCAGGGAACTGATTCTTGAAAGACTAGCTGCATTATTAGTTTTAGATGTTTTTGTTCTATTTCTTTCAGCATCTCTCTAACCCTTTACAAATAACCACCCATACTTATCCCTCAGATCATTCCAGCTTCTCTCATCTCTTTCTATGATTTGCTATCTCCACATGACAAAGTATAAGAAAAATACCCACCAGAACTGAAATGTGAAACTGTGCAATATAGAAAAGAAAAGGAGCAATGCTCTTCTGGCTCATCACACACTGAAGCTTTTGAAAAAGCCCATATTTAAATTGCACAGATGAGACAAAACTAATTCATATTAACTTACCAGAGTCTATCTGTGTTGAAAGCATTACCAGTGTTTGGGATGTTTCTAAATCATAAATGACTGTGCTGCCAGAGCTAAAAGATGCGACCATATGAGCAGGATCACAACCTATAAAGTCAACTGATGTGGGTATTCCATGCTCTAAAAAGAAAAAAAAGACAAGAAAAAGATCAGATAGAGAACTAAAACCTTTACGATCTTTATAGGTTTAAAAGGTTTAAATGATCTTCCCCATTTTTCATCCAGAGTAATTACCACAGAGAGAAATGATTACCTACCTCTCATAACTTGCTTTTTGAGTTGTGTTGCTTATGTCCATTCCGATAAGGTATGTATGCGCTACATGCACAATCGTCAGTAAGTTTTCTCCTAGCAGTACCTTCAGGTTGGCTGTGGAACTCCCTGGCATGGCACTGCTATTTATATGCTGCTGCTGACCTGCTGCCTGCTAAGGTCTTTATTGCCAGATTACTCGGCAGGGAGGCAGGCAGGATTCAGAATGTATATGAGCAATACATCCTGAAGAACAACAGTTGGGAGAGGTAGATAATTGTTTTTTAATTTAAGCGCTTGCTTATGTCCCTCCCAATAGGTGATTCCCAAGTAGTTGCCTTTGCTGACTTAAGACCGCTTTGCCAAAAACCACAACATCCTTGGTGTGCTGTGTGATGGTGCAGTGCATCACAGAGGTATGAACAAAGAACCCTTTGCTTCCCTGCAGATGTCTTAGAATGGAACACGTGCAAGGAAGGCTGCAGATGACACTTGCACCCCTGTGGAATGGGCTGTGGCCATAGTATGTTTGTACACACAATGTGATCCATGAAATGTGCTGTGAAGATATGGGGAGCCCCTTCATTCTCTTGGCAATGGCAAGTGAGGAGTAATACAATGCCGACCACTGTGGTGCAGAACTCATCAGTGCTGGAGATCAGTACCAAAGCAACACTGATTGGTGCTGCATGGCCTTAGGCTTTCCTTGGTGCTGGAGTAAGAGAGGAGCAGGTGCCAGCGCCGGAAAGGTTACAGGAGCCAGAGCCACTGTTGTCAGTGCCGCTGTTAGTGCTGAGGCTGTGACCTGTACCACTGACATACGTAAAAACTGGTGTGAAGGAGACTGTGCTGTCATTTCAATGAGACTGTGAGCAGCTTGAATGTATCAGGCAAGGAGAGAATGTATCAGGCTGGGATATGTAAAATAAATACGGGTCTGGGATGGTAGTAAGGATTTCAGCCAAAGCAGACATTGCCGTTGGACATGCTCCTTCCCTTCATTTTGCAGCCTAGAAAAATAGATAAGCATGCAGCTGCTCTACTTTGTTGTCTCTTTTGCTTAGCCTGATTGGCACTGTATAAAATATCTTCAGGGTTAAAATCCTTGTAATCTCTGTAACCTTTTAGTTTGTAGCATAGGAATGTGTTGATTTAATTAGAAATGTTGTAAATGGTAATTAAGGGAGGGTATAACTGTATTATTTGCTTATTAATATTCATTTTATGGGAGTTAACATTACTAAATAAGGTTTTAGGAAAAGTAGTGACAGACGTATGAATTAATATACTAAAATAGACAAAAGGTTCTTACTACTACCAATTCGGGGCCACTCAAACATTGTGTTAATGTCTGAAGTAAACGTGCAAAGGCAATAAAGTGGTTCTGTTTACCCCATCCACCCCTGGGTTGCCTGTTTCTTCTCGAACAGATACCATCTTCCAAGGCCTCCTTGAAGGACAAGTCCATCAGCACCAGATTAGACAAGTTCCTTTGTGGACCCTGAGTCAATGGCGCTGGGATGCATGGTGACAGCTGTAAGTGTCCCACTGTAGGACACGTCCTTCCAGAACCTTTGAACGAGGGCCTGACTGGGGACCAACCTAGGTCCACCTTTTTTTTTTTTTGTGTGTGGCACCAAAGAATGGCATCAATGCCTTCTGCTCATACCCTGCTCACAAGGTAGGGAGTGGTGATGGTGCCCTTGAGGAGGGGCCCCACACCGAGGCAGGTGCATTGCTACATGTTGTCAGTGATAGTCATTAGGCTGAAGCCTAATGTTGCCTCCATGAGAAGGAGCTTGAGACGATAATCTCTCTCCTTTTCGGTCCTGGGATTGACGTGCCTATAAATGGGACCACTTGTCAGTTTGTCCCTCTCCCAGACACTGGAGGCAAGACTGGGGTGGATTGTCCTCAGGCATAGGCTTCCCACAGCTTGTACAGGATTTAAACCTTTGTCCCTGTCCAGGGAATGAAATGAGGGTGGGGGAGAAACAGCCAAGTCTGAAAGAGTAAGTAACATTAACTATATTAATTAGAACGAACTATAAGAACATGAACTGGCTATCGAGGTAAAAGTCTCTCAGCTACGCTTCCAAAGCAAGAGTGAGCAGCTCCAATGCCAGTCACTGGTGATAAGAAGGAACTGAGCAGGCGGTAGGTCAGCACTGGCACATATACACCGCCATAATGGCACCATGGGTACTGCTCAGGGAAAACTTTCCAACTATTGTGTACATGGCACATTCACATAAGTAATCACTCAAAGAACTACTTTTAGGGTTTTTACAAAATGCAGAAAAAAGAAACAATAAAGCTACCTTACTTATTAGCAATAAATGAGATTTTTAAAAGTAAGATTGCCAAAACCAGCTAATGATTGTATAGAACTCATTTCACTAAGGGTGCCAGCATCTGAAGAGGAAGAATGGCTGGCTGCAGAAAAGAGTGAAGGCTTCAATTTAGAGGGTCACCCAGATGCATTTCCTGGGAGCTTCAGGAGTTTTCCTTTCATCCTAGAAGTACTGCAAGTTTATACTTGGTTTCAGCAAACTGAGGAAACATCCTCCCACCACACAAATTTTTAAAGAGAAATACCTTTACATGTAAATATCACGCTCACCCTTTTCTCCATTGTATGTGCAAATGCAGGGCAATTTTTCTGGTGGATTCCATAATCTAATAGTGCCATCTGCTGAGCAAGACAGTAAATGATTCTTTATACCACTATAAGCAAGACCCCAGACTGCATCTGTGTGAGCAATTAATGTGCCAGCTAGAACGTTTGGCTCTGAAAAAGAAAAAAAATCCAAGTTAAAGCTTTTTACTCACAAAAACAAATACAAAAACAAACCATGTTTTTGCTTAGGTACAATGTAATTCCTACAGTAAACTCAAAAACCTATTACGTATTTTCCAGTTTCAGTATGTAACATAATATACAGATATTATAAACAGTGACCAATAAAAAATCCCTCTTCCAAAAAAATGAAAAGATTATAGAAGTCTGAACTAAATTCAAATTGAATCCAAGGCAGACACTTATAATTCAATACACTGTGTGTGTGTGTTAATTTAGTTGTTTTAGAGTGAGTAGATGAGGTTGGAAACAAAATTCCAATCTCTTTATTTTCTATTAAACTTGCTACTACAGGTTGAACCTCTCTAGTTCAGCACTCTCTGTTCTGGCAACATCCATGGCCTGGCATGATTTTAGTTAGCCAGATGTTCACTTTTCATGGGTGTGACCAAGTTTCCCACAGTCCCATAACAAATGTCCTGTCTCTCAGTATTCTGTGTTGTTATTTAGCTCTAATGTACCCCTAAATATTTTCTATAAACCCAGTAAGCAGTGGAAGTGTTGGTAATGCTGCTAGACGATACTGATCTTCCGTGGCTCAAGTCCCAAAGGTGCCGGAGTACAGAGGTTCAACCTATGCAATGAATATTTTAGAAAAATCGATCTGAATGTTTTCACACACATCTTTTACTGAAAACATTAATATTGATAATTGTTTTCAAAACATCTTTAATTATGACATAATTCACCTGGAATGTCAATATACAGAAAATTACTATTGAAAGCCAGGCAGTTAATAAGTTAGGTAGCAATTACTCATTGACCTGGATTGCAGGCATTTTCATTTTTAATTTATAACAGAATATAAATCAATTTCATGGCTGATGGCACCTCAGCTGTTTGCAATGGCAAATGATAAAATGGAATTAAATAGCTGTAAGTAAGGCAAATTTTCTTTTAAATTAAGATGACAGAAGGGGCTGGCCAGGCAATCTGATGCTCCTCTCCTCTTCTATGTATATCCAGCTGTACAGAGCAGAGAAGCTGGAACAGGCTTCGTGGTTGGGGGAGAGGAACAAGATTAGTGCTCTAACAGCTGCTTTTACCAGGCTCACCCTTTTCACAAACTTGACATCTCAAACATTCTGGGATAGAAGGGTATGTATACCCACTGCCAGTCTCCTCACCAAAAACATTTTTTTTAAAGAATGCCTTCTTGTTCTCCATCTCTTGAGACACTTACTTCCTCTCTCACATAACCAGCATTTTAGGGATGCTTGATCCTGCCCCAGTTGCTTAGCTTGGGTGCTGCACGCTGCCTATTCCCAGCTAATGATATGAAAGAGCTCTTGGAGGCTTCCTTTGAGAAGAAGTTACTTGTTTTGAGATGAGTGGCTCCAGGAAAATGTCCTTTTTTCCTCTTCTCCTCCTTCTCCAATATACTTTTAAAAACTTCATTATCTCAAGCTTTGGGAATTACTGATCCTATGGTGTTTGTTTACTCATTTAATGAGGGAGCAGGAGAGGACAGGGAGGTAATAGACAACAGGAGAGGCAAGGATACCACAGTCTTTTAATGAAAAACATAGTTCAGAAAGAAGCTAGAAAGATGTAACAGAGCCTCTGATAAACTTTAAGAAAAATTCACTTGGGGTTCCCAAAACAATGCTTCTATTCTAACTATGGAGCTATCCATAGATGGACCCAGGTTTTTTTTTTCTGAGTCCCACACCAGTTTAGGCTTGAGGAGTCATCATTAAGGAGTATCAGATTTTAATGTCAGATGTTCAATAGATAATAATCACACACAATATCAATAATGGCATGTCAGCATGAGCCTGAAGAGAGGATTCTGGGTGATTAGATACCAGTAAATCTGATGGTACCATAAGTGAGGGAACCGAAGAAATTGGTAGCAGTCCTGTAGCTGTATAATCTGTTTGTAGTGATGTATGAGGTACTGACGAGAAAGGCAGAATTCTTGACCTTAAGGTAGTGCCGTGCTCAGTACTGAATTCTTGCATAGTAAAGGAGCCCACACAGAGGACAATACTGAAGCCCTCAAATGATCTTAAAACTCACTCTTTAACTGTACTGAGCTCTTACAGATATGCTCCAGGGCTACAGAGGGCACTTGAAGTCCCTTCCAAAGCTGCAGCTTGAGGTGATCTTGACTGCTTTCTTTGAAGAATTCAGAAAATGACAGTTATGTCCCTTTTCAGTTGAAGATCTTTTAAGTGCAGCAGAACACTGAAGAAAGACTGATCTGACAGACCAGGCTCTGTGTCAGGTCTCATGGATGTATCCAGGAGATATATCCTAAGCTTAATTTCCTTGTTCTTCTGAGACAGTTTGCTGAAAGAACAGCAGTTGCACATTTACTAGGAATTTGTCCCATACCTAACACAGTAAAGACATTTCTTATGCGTGTCTCTGGCTGGCACTGAAACATTATAGGAGGCACAAATTTATCAGGAAGCTTTGTTGGCTCTCAAACCTACCATGGGATACCAGAACCTAACTTAATGTTAAAACTATCTTAAAATACTGACATTAAATACTAAGAAAGAACCTAAAGATAACTTAAAAAACCAAACACTATTTACAACACATTGAACTACCCAAACGTAAAATAGGGATATGGGACTGTTAAAATACTCCATCTCCAATGTGATCAGCAGAGGGAAAAGTGGCAGTTGGTCTGAACTGCACCTTTATGTCCTCCAGATGAGGCAGGAGATTCCACAAGCAGACAGATGGGGACTCCTAATAAAAAAAATTCTCATATTTGAAGCACAATACCCCTAAATTGAAGCCATATAGACAACTACTTGATGCAGAACTACTTATCCAAATTGTGCCATTTTCAGTTGCTTTGTATTTATTAAGTGCTTAGTCTACTCTGCCATATTTGCACATAAATACTGTCCTAGAAGTGTTCAAAATTAAATGTGAAACTTGTCACTATCACAGCCAACAGGAAAGACAGATTTTTATTTTTTTTTTTGCAGACCTTTGGAAACTGATTCTTTTTGTAATTTTTTTTTTTTTTTTTTTTTTAAGAATTATGGTCATTGAATGCGTTAGGAAACAAATTTGTGACTGGAAAATTCTCAGTATTGGGATCACTGTACACAAATGAATGCTTGTTTTTTTTAATAGGTTCTGTATTAGTCCAATATGCAGAAGGATTTTATTTTAGACTAATACACTTCAAAAAAATAAATAAATACAGAGGAAGAACTCCTTTTACCTCTCCTAATAGTCCAGACTGTTCTACACAGAATATGTACCAACACAAAATGGGGGCTATTTACAAAACCATAAAAAGTTGCTGGAAGGCATGCTAGTTAACAGTTGCCAGAAACTACACTGAAAATAGTACCACTACCTTGAACTAATACATTGTCTATATTTTAAAATAAGACTCTTTAAAAGCTTGCTCATTAAAATGGTTTTAATTTCTAAACTGAACATGCACTAGGGATGTTACATTGAGGTTAATTGACTAGTTGAGCAATCAATGGAATTTCCATCGACTACTTGATAGGCACTTCCATTCCTTCTTTGAAATGTACAAGAGCCCCATACGGAACTCTGCCTGCAGCCCGGGGCCAGAGGGAAGTCCCATTGACTCCAGGCCGCACATGGCGTGCCTGCTTTGAAATGTACAAAAGTCCCCAGGGGGCACTCTTGTGCATTTCAAAGCTGTGGAGCCTGGGGTCAGCAGCATGCTGACCCCAGGTTCCGCACAACACTCCCCAAAACCCGGGGTCAGCTGGGGACTCCCAGCTGATCCTGGGCTCTGCATGACAGTACAGTCCCCAGCTGATCCCGGGCTCCTTGGCAGCTGCCCCTCTGAAATGCCAGAGGCGGCGTTTTAAAGGGGCAGCCACTGCACAGCTGAGCTGTAGATCAGCTATGCAGCAGCTGTCCCTTTGGAATGCTAGCTTGGAGTTTCAAAGCAGCAGCATTTGAAGTACCCCTTCTTCCCCGCCTTTTGCTGCCTCTATCTGATAAAGGCAGCAAAAGGCGCAGGGGAGGGAGGGAGGGGGAAAGAATCAACTAGTCAACTCACTATCCGATAAGCATTTGCTTATCGGATAGTCGACTGACTAGTCTTTAACATCCCTAACATGCACAGTGTAGATTTTACACAGATCTTGTGTAAGATGACAGAATGCACAGATGTAGCTTTTAACACTACCATCACAGAAGAAACAAAACCAAAAAGTATTAAATGCATATTTCCTTCTAATTGGAAGGAAGAAAGATGGGTAAAAATATCTTCATGTACCCTTGATAATTCTAATGACAGGTTTAGCAGAACTTAGAAAATATCCAAAAAAAGTTCTGTTCTCCTATGCCACTTTCTATTAAAGTTTCTCGAATCACAAGAAATGAGTAAGTATTACTTTGATTTTACAGGCGGAAAACAAAAGGCACACAAATTAAGCACTTGCCCCACACCAGAAAACCTCATCATTAGCTCTACAACAAAAATGAACTACAGTATCTGTAGTGGAAGAAACGATGATATTGTTCTTTACATTCTCTCATATCAGAAAATGAGAATACACTGTCATACTTATACATTTGATGTACAACATGCACATAATCCCACCTTAAGAACACACACAACACAAATGATACATCTATACTGTAAGCATGTAGTATGAGTGCAGCTCAAGTAGACCCACCTGAACTAGCTTTTATCTATATAAGGGTATGTCTATCCTACAGCACTAATTCGAACTAACTTAATTTGAATTAGTTAATTCGAAATAAGATAATTCGAATTAGTGCATCTAGACCTAAAAACTAATTCGAATTAGCATGTCCACATTGAGTGGACCTGAACCAAAGTTAAAGCTGGTCGGAACCAGTGCCAGCAGGGCATCAGGTTAGGACTTGGAGTGTGGAGCTGCTGCCTCAGGCTAGCCCAGGGCTGTGCTTAAAGGGACCCAACCCCCACCCCAGACAGACAGTTCTCAGGATTCCCTGCTTGCTTGTCTAACTCGATAAAGGACAGCAAAGCAGTCCTGTCTTGGAGTGCCGAGTGCCCCATCAGCCAGGCTGCACTTGCCTCAGGCTGCCATCCGGTGGGGGGCACAATCGGGGGGCTGTCAGGATCCAGGAGGCCCTGCAGGAGAGCTTCCACCCCGAGGAGCCCACAGAGCCACCTCAGTCCTCCCCATCGGGGGCTCGTGCCCCATTCCTCCCTCACCTCCTTCTACTTACCCCTCCCTAGCCCCCCTTCCTGATGTAAAAAATAAAGGACACGTGTTCAAAAATAGAAACTCTCTTTATTTAACAAAACTGGGGAGGTTTTACCTCTGGGGAGACTGGGAAAAGGAGGTGGGAGAGGGGAAGAGAGATGGTGGGAGAGGGGAGGGGAAAACCTGGGAGGAGGGAGCTGGAAGGGGGAAGCCAGAGGAAGAAGTAGGAGGGGAAGTATAAAACTATGGTACGTCATATCTTAAGTACTGTGTACAGATGTGGTCTCCTCACCTCAAAAAAGATATTTTGGCCTTGGAAAGGGTCCAGAAAAGGGCAACTAAAATGATTAGGGGTTTGGAACAGGTTCCATATGAAGAGAGGCTAAAGAGACTGTGGCTTTTCAGCTTAGAAAAGAGGAGACTGAGGGGGGATATAATAGAGGTATATAAAATCATGAGTGGTGTGGAGAGGGTGAATAAAGAAAAGTTCTTCATTAGTTCCCATAATATAAGGACTAGAGGACACCAAATGAAATTAATGGGCAGCAGGTTTAAAAGTAATAAGCAGAAGTTCTTCTCCACACAGCACATAGTCAACCTGTGGAACTCCTTACCACTGGAGGCTAGAACTATAACAGAGTTTAAAGAGAAGTTAGATAAATTCATGGAGGTTGGGTCCATGGAGTGCTATTAGCCAGGGGGTAGGAATGGTGTCCCTGGCCTCTGTTTTTGGAAGGCTGGAGATGGATGGCATGAGACAAATCGCTTGGTCATTGTCTTCGGTCCATCCCCTCCGGGGTACATGGTGCTGGCCGCTGTCGGTAGACAGGCTACTGGGCTAGATGGACCTTTGGTCTGACCCAGTACGGCCGTTCTTAAGTTCTAAGCTCAGGGCTCAGGGTTGGGGGGGGGTCTCACTGGACCAACTTGATTTTCATGCAAACCTGCTCCTGGGTTTGCATGTGGCCTTTGGTGGCCAGGCTGGCAGCTATCCTGCCCTAAACGGCTGCATTCCTGTGCTTAGTACGGACATCGTGGACATTGGAGGCCTCCCCCCAAACCTCAATGAGGTCCATGATCTCCGCACTAGACCAGGCGGGTGCCTGCCTCTTGCGGCCCCAGGCAGGCTCCTGGGAGCTACAAGCCTGGTCCTGGGAACAGGCGGAGGGCTGAGTGACAGCAGGTGGCTGGCTCATGCTGTGCCAGGTGCAGGGTCTGCTGGCTGGATGCTGGCAGGCTTGCAACTGGCACAAGCACTGTAGACAGACCGTGCCCCTTTAAGGGCTCTGGGGCCGGGAGGGAGGCAGAAGTGTTTCCCTGGTTTGGCCCAGAGTGGCCACCAGGGTAACCTGGGAAGGGCTAGCCTCCCACTAGCTCGAATTAAGTGGCTACACAGCCCTTAATTCGAACTACTTAATTCAAACTAGGCGTTAGTCCTCGTAGAATGAGGTTTACCTAGTTCGAATTAAGTGCTCCGCTAGTTTGATTTAAATTCGAACTAACAGCTGTTAGTTCGAATTAACTTTGTAGTGTAGACATACCATAACTTGGCTACCAGAACAGTGAGACTACAACAGTGCCTGCTTCAGAACACAAGCCCACTCAGAATCCTAAGGAGGCACTTGTGGAGCTACCCAAAACAGAGCTACTCCACCTTCACTGATCCAAGTACCTAGAATAGGTAGATTACAACTAGCTCAAGTATGTCCACTTGAGTTGCAATCATACTCTGTGATTGCAGTACAGACATACCCAAAACACATTAATAAAGATTTGTTTGTAGTAGTTCAGGTAACCTGTGACTCTTTTTAAAATAAAAATTCTTCATGAGCTTTCAGAACTACTCAGAATCAAGCAATAATAGTACTAGAAGTTTCACCTAAGTCTAAATATTGACAATTTTTCATTCTCAGAAGACAACACTTACCATATGTATCATAAGGATCCACATTAGAGCTAGGCATGTTCCACCACTGGATAGTCGCATCAATACCACCACTAAAACACTGTTCTCCATTAGAACTAATTGCCAATGATAATACAGGTCCACTGTTGAAAAGAAAAAACATTTTTATTTTACTACTGGCTAATTTATAGAGCAGAAACAAAAATTTTAAAAATGTGTTTTAAAAATGTGTTTATATTCATTTCTCTCTGCACAGTTTACTTCTTAATGAAGCAGTAAAATGGTGGCCTTAAAAATGTTTTCTTTGCACCCTTACTGACAGTGCATAAAAACCTTACACTGCTCAGAAATAATCATCTTATCTACAGTCTTTATATTAAGATACAATGAATTACAAACAAACCTATGGGAAATAGAGTGAGTGAAGATGGTGAAGAGAGAGAACTAATAACTGATGACGTCAAGAAAACTGCAATGTTTAATGTCTCTTTGCTTAAGCCTTTACTAGAGGGATTAATGGTGACCTGATACTCAACATAATTAACATAGGGGAAGGAATGAAAGCCAAAAGAGTGGAACAGATTATAAAAAAATAACTAAGTTAGATTTACACAAGTTGACAGCCCCAGATGAAATTCACCCAATGGTACTTAAAGAACCAGACTGAAGCAATTTTAGAGCTGTTAGAAATTATCACCAAAAATTTGTGGAGGGCGGAAGAGGTCCCAGAGTTGCAAAAGAGCAAGCATAGTACCGATCTTTAAAAAAGAGGAACAAAATGGACCAATGGAATTACTGACCAGTTAGCTTAATTTAAATACCTTGAAAAATTCTGAACAAATGAAACAATCAATTTGAAAGTACCTAAAGGATAATACAATTATAAGAAACAGCCAACATGGATCTGTCAAGACTAAATCATGCCAAACCAATCTAATTTCTCTCTCTAATAGGATTACAGCCCTGGCAGACAGCGGAAACAACAGATGCGACATATATTGATTTTAGAGAGGCTTTTGACCCCATCCCAAATGATACTCCAATAAACAAGGTAAGGAAACGTCATCTAAATTAAAACACTGTAAAGTAGGTGCACAACTGGTTGAAATGCACAACTACACAACAGGGAATGACTGCCTAGTTAGTATTACTTCTGAAAATAATCTGGGGGTTATAGAGGATCATAAACTGAATGAGAGTCAATAATGTGATGCAGTTGCAAAAACACTAATGTTATTTTTGGGTGCACTAACAGGTGTGTTGTTCATGAGTCACAGGCGGTAATTGTTCTGCTCTACTCAGTTATGCGTGCAACTGAGAGTCCAGAGGAGAGTAACAGAAATGATAAAAGTTTAGAAAACCTGAGCTATTAGAAAAGGATTTAAAAAACTGGATTAAAGACTATGTTTTAGTCTTGAGAAAAGATGTGGGGGAAGGGATCTAGATAACAGTCTTCAAATATGTTAAGGGCTGTTATAAAGAAGCTTGTGGTCAATTGTTCTCCATGTCAGTTGAAGAAGTAGTAATGGATGTAATCTGCAGCAAGGAAAATTTAAGTTGAAGATTAGGAAAACACTTCAAATTATAAATCTAGTTAAGTACTGGAACAAACCACCAAGGGAGCTTGTGGAAACCCCATCACTGGAGGTTTTTAATAACAGATTGGACAAACACTTGTCTAAGATGCTCTAGGTTTACTTGGTGCTACATCAGCACAGAGCTTGATGACTTCTAAAGGATCCTTCCTGCCCTACATTTCTGTTATTCTATGATCCTACAACGGAAAGTGATGACTCCTAGTATCACACAGACCAAGAACACTGGGTAAGAAGCTGAGCTTTAAGGAGAGCATCTCTCAAAGACCATGAAGAAAACAATCAAATCGCTTTATTTTTTGGCAGACACACCATTTGGCTCACCATTATATGGGAGGAAGAATCAACTTAATCTATTCCAGGTAAGAGGGCAAGACCGGGCCTGCATGCTGTGGCAAAGAATGAAAGGCTGCAGCCACCACTGAGAGATATGTGAGAGATGGACTTGCTCTGTAACATACCCCTTTCCCCAGGGGACAGAATGTGACCTTTTGCCATAGTTTCCCCATTTTTTCTTAAACCCATAATTTCTATTCAATTTATCATGACTGTTATGTGACTTTTCAAAAAAATTGCTATGACAAATCTGCAATTCAATATGGTGCCTACAGATTATTTCAGACATAAAAATGCTGAAGGACCCAGACACAAAATGGAAAACTAAGCATAGTTTCAGTTTTAGTTCTGTATTAAATTGTCCATCAGAGTTCAGGAAATATATTTATAATGGTGCAATAGGTTTACTGCAGTTACTGTTTTGAGGTAGGAGACAATGGGAATTAACAACGAAAAAAGTCTGTATCAAGTATAGCCACTTTTGAAGAGAAAGTGAATTTTATGAAATAATAATTAAAAATCCACAAGCTATCTAGCAATCCCCCATTTTTTTCCTCCTGAAATAAACAAAGCAAAACCAGACACACAAAGAGAACAGGAAACAATGACAACTATCCACAGCAGTAAGCCATCAGTCTTTCTGTTCAGATATTACAGGCAGTCCCCGGGTTACGTACAAGATAAGGACTATAGGTTTGTTCTTAAGTTGAATTTGTATGTAAATCGGAACTGGCTCCAGATTCAGCCACTGCTGCTGAAACTGACCAGGGGCTGACTACAGGAAGCTGGAGGCAGAATTGCTCTGCCCCCAACTTCCTGGAATCAGCCACTGATCAGTTTCAACAGCAGCTAAATCTCGAGCCTGGGACAGAACTGCTGGGCTGCCAGGTAGTTCCCTGCAGGACCAACCCAGCAGCACCCCAGCTGCTCTACCCGCAGGGTCCACAACAAAAGCCTGGTCTGATCGAGGCGGGGGGGCCCACTAGCGGGCCCCCCCCCCAGCAGACCAGGGACACGGGGAGCAAAGCCGCTGCGGCTTTGCTCCCGGTGCCTCTGGTCTGCTGGGGACTGTCTCCAGCAGACCAGGGACACGGGGAGCAAAGCCGCAGCGGCGGCAGAGTCCCGCGCCTCTGAGGCTTTGCCAGAGCAAAGCCTCAGAGGCACGGGACCCCTCCGCCTCCCCAGCTTTGCTCCAGGTGTCCCTGGTCTGCTGGAGACGGTCCCCAGCAGACCAGGGGCACCCGGAGCAGCTTTTCTCGCCCCGGAGGTCGAGGTGGCGGGACCACTGCGCTCTGGGCGGTCCCGCTGCCTGCGAGCTCCGGGCGAGAAAGCCCCGTTCGTATAAGTCGGATCCGCGTAACTCGGGGACTGCCTGTAATTGCCTTGCAAGCCCCTTCGATAACAAAAATTACTACACAACCCCAAGAGAGGGGGGACCAAAGCTCAAGAACAAATAACTAAGGCTAAAGCTCCAGTGTCCCTAAGGCTTCAGTCTTAGACCCCAACAAGTCTAACACCAGCACTGGTCGCCCCATAAACCCAAGATTGTGACTCTTTGGGTTACAGATCCATAGTTTGAGAACCACAGAAACAGTTCCCTGTAAGGTGCAACTTTTAGGCGGCCATACAGGAAGAATTTAAGACCCGCCCACTTCATTAGCTGAGCTGCACAGCAGTGTGCCTGCGCTAATTAGGTTCTTCTTCCAGAGCGCTTCTGATGCTTTACCTAGAAGTGGGGAAAGGTAGGCTGGTGGGTTTGATGGGGGGAATAGAGTGGAGGTTGGTTTAAAAAAAAGCCTCTGAAGCCAGCCAGCAGCTCTGTATCCCCTGTCTCTCTCCTTCCCTCACTCTGGTGGCAGACCTGTGTTTTCTTGGGCTGCTTTAAAAAAAAAAGCCTGGGAGGCTGGCAGCCCTCTATCTCCTCCCCCTTCTCTCTCTCTGGAAGCAGTCCCATATTTTGTTGAGCAGCTTTAAAAAAAAGCTTTCTTTGCATCCTCTCTTTTCCCTCCCGGTAACTCCAGCTGCTTGGCTGCTGTTCAGAGGACAAGACAGGAAGCACCCATAAAAGAGAGAGTGCAATCCAGATCTGAGAACGAGACAGTGAAAACTTAAAAGCTAAAATGCTGATGCTTGCTGTCCACCTATGTTATTCAGACACTGCTTAAGTGCAGAAATAAAAATAAATGAGTAAAACATGCAGAAGGATTTCATTCCTCAATCTTTTCCAGAGCTGAATCACACCAACTTTGATGAATGAAAGGTTTGAGGTATGTAAACAACTGAAATATAAAACAAACAAACAAAAAAAAACCCACCGTATTCCTAGATAACAGGAAGCAATATCAGCACAAAAAATGCTCTAAAATGAGCCCATTAACAACTTTTAATTTCAAGCATAAAGAACAACAACTATGTAATTTCATGTATCAGTACTAATAAAAAATTTTCTTTACTATGTCAAGAAAATGAACAATTTTGTTTTATTCTTCAAAGGAACAAATACATACATATAAGATTCCAAATGGCTACTGAAAATTTTGCAGTATTTTCTTTATTTGATTTCATATTAAATAAACATTTCATGTCATGTACCTTGTTAATTATCCTTGTTTTAGTATTCTTTCTTCCATAACATTTTAAAGATTTTATATTTTATATATAAGCACCACAAGTGGCACAAATCTACAGAAGTGCACATGACCTCAATACACACATCTACAGAAATGCATATGACCTCAATATTGGTGCACATAATGAAACTCACTCCGCTCATGCAAGGAAAATCTTAGGGTATGACAACATTAGCCCCCCTACTTCAAACTAGGGAGGATAATGTAGGCATTCGAAGTTGCAAATCAAGCCCGGGATTTAAATATCCCGCGCTTGATTTGCATCTTCCCGGCCGGTCACCATTTTTGAAATTTACAAGTCCGGACTAACTGCCCACGTCTACATGCGGCAGAGATCCAGTAGTTCGAATTAAAGCCCTAGTTTGAACTACCTGTTATTCCTCCTGGAATGAGGTTTAACACGTAGTTCGATTCAGGGGCTTTAATTCGAACTACCGGGTCCCTGCCGCGTGTAGACGCGCGCAGTTAGTCCGGACTTGTAAATTTCGGACCGGCCTGCCGGGAAGATGAAAATCAAGTGTGGGAAATTTAAATCCCGGGCTTCATTTGCAACTTCGAATGCCTACATTAGCCTCCCTAGTTCGAACTAGGGGGCTAGTGTAGACATACCCTTAGAGAGAACATCACACAAGAGATTCACCAGATCTCATCTGCTGAGTTCCATGGAATTCTGTGTCACTGTGTGGGAGCAGAATTCATGTCATCCAAAGATTTGTTTGCTTCCCTGCAGAAAGGTGAGTTCACCTCTTCCTGGCAGGCTGGAACAGCCAGTGGAGATGTAAGTCAATAGCTTGAGGGGGAGAGGGAGGAAGAGGAAAAGAGAGAGAGAGAGAGAGAGAGAGAAGAGTAGGAGGATGTTTAACGGCAGTGGGAGTGAGTGAATAAGACATACTGTCTCTCCGGCTCTATTGCAGTGCATATTGCATGGAGGGACAAGGCTTCAGAGTGTGTGGAGGCAGGCTCTGTCCCCACAGGCACAGCATAATGTAGAAGCTTGCCTGCTTCTACTTTCTCATAGTTGTTAGCGTATTGTTCCCTTTCTAAGTGAATTCTCCCAGGAGTATAAAACAGATGTAATAGTTTTAAGGCACTTTTACATTGCCAGAGCTGTATAAAAATACCTTATTGGAAATGACAACATGGCTTTATGACTGCTTATAGTGCTTCCTAACTGTTGTAAAATTTTCCTATCAAAATGTGCTGCAGAAACTATTTACTACTGACCTCTGCAGAGATCATTCGTAGCCAATATAAACTGTGATATTGATTCCCCAAATTTCACATCCCTTCAGTTGCCTATGATGCAACTCTGAGCATATTGCTGCATATATTTGTCGACTAATAACTCAACCTAACAACATTACTTTAGATAAAAGTGTCTTAGAAATTTTCTCCAATATTCCTCACTCCCATTTTCCATCCATGGTATTTGTAGTTTAAATAGATTACTAAAATAATTGAAACTGGCATGATAATATTGAACTATTTTGGCTAATGCCATATGAAAAATTGTGCAGAATTTTAAAAATTCTGTGAAAAATAGTTTAATATTTTGGCACAGAAATCCTCCAAGATTAGAATGTGTCTAAGCGGTTATGAGCCCTGAAAAACTCTCACAAGAACACAAACATGTCAGACCTAACAAAGGGCTATGGCCTGTGGGCTACAGGCTTGTCCCCCACCTTCACTTCGTTGATTGGCATGGGATTAGGAGATTTATTTCACCACGTCATTTATTCTATCTAGGAGAAGAATCATTCATAAATATTAAATATTTCTGAATGGGAAAGAAGCATATGTCATTTTCAGCAGCAAAACATTTTTATCCCCCCTTTCTCCCCACAGAGTTATTTTGGAGCTTTCACTTGCTGGATGTAAGACTGGTTATTCTTGACTGAATGTACAGGACACAATCAACTGCCATATCCAAGAAAAAGGAATTACCCTTCAGTGGATCTGCCCCACGCCGAGTTATTTAGTTTGCTTTCCTCTAGTTCAGGGGTTGGCAACATGCGACAGGTTAGATGATTTTTTGTGGCACACGCAGTATGGTATAGAGGCCAAGTGGCCCAGCAAGCAGAACAGGCAACAAGACCTTATGCTGGGTTCTGTGCCCCTGGGGCATGTAGGTCCCAGGAGCTAAGGGATTAACACTCTCATCCCCCAGCTTCAAGTTCTGCCTCCTGCTCCGGCAAGGGGCAGGGCTTGGGCTGCTCTGCAGATGAGGGATGCGCAGCCAGTCACACGCTGCTGCCGTCTCTGTGAGGAACCAAGGCCGGGGTAAGCCACGGCTGCTTTCCTTGGGCAGGGAGACCCTTCCCCAATGCCCTGCTGTGCCTGGCCAGGGGCTGAAGGTTCTGTCTGCTCCAGCCCCAGAGCTGCAGCTTATAGGTAAGGGGCAAGCCCCTGGCCAAGGGCTGGGCCAGACAGGGAAGTGACTCTGCCACCCAACTGCCCCTCACCCCAGTGCTGCTCCCAGGGGGCTGTGAGGCCCAGCGCTGCTGCCCTGTTGGTGGCACAGGGATGTGGGGGCAGGATGGGAGGAGGCAGGGCTTGCTTTGAGGGGGATGAAGACAATTAAATCTTGACACCCCATTTCTGAAAGGTTGCCAATCCTGCTCTAGTTTATTCTTCGAGTCAGAAGCCAGGGTTAGTTGGCTGAAGCAATGCAGCAATTCAATAATTTGACAGTCATTTACCATCAGAAAGGTTTTTTATAAATGCTGAAGCAGCTGACAGGTTGCACTAGCCTTATTTTATTCATGAATTTACTATCACTCTTTGGAGGACAAGAGCCCCTTTTGGTAAAAGCGTTTGCACTAGGTCCTCTTCCCAAAACCTGAGATTGATATATGCTGGGAAGTGGGAATAGGTTTCATAATCTCTCAACTGAGAAAAAGGTCCAAACACAAACAAAGTAAACTTAAGACCCAAGGGAAAGAAGGTCTGGCTTTGCACTGGAGATCTTCTGGTTGACATCTTGGTCAGGTTTTGATCATAATGCATCTCAGTTAATGAAACTGTACTCCAACTGGATTTCCTGGCATTTGCTTCACTCCAACTCTCTATTTTATTCAAAGCTCTGTTGTAAAAACTACCTCAATTGATACCTATTATCCAAACTAACCCACCAAAGATCCATTTCATAAGCACTTCGTTGCCTTGTGCACTGAATTTAGAGCTCTCTCTCTCTCTCGCTTTCTAGGTCCTATGCAATTTAGATCCTTCCAACCTCTATGCATGGTTGGTTGCTCTTCAGCCAATCAATTCTCTTCATTTTGTTCAAACCATGTTCTTTTATCATGTCTGCCCACTGTATTCTTTTTCACACAGCTCCCTATACATGGAAGCTTCCTTCCTAAATCCATCTACTAAACCTCCACCGCCTGGAGGAGGATGTGACATGACAGTAGCTGTAAGAAATGTAAGTTACTTTCACCTCTGTCCTCCTCCCAGAGCCAGACCCATACTCCCTCCTGCACTCCAAATCCCAGCCCTGACCAACCCCCACACAGCCTGCTCTGTTTGGGTATACATACAACTAGCTCTACATGGGATGTAGCTCTTTAAACTTTCTGGTCAAAGACAAACACACACACACACAAAAAAGTACTCTTCTTTGAAAAGTGCAGACTCCTATCTTAGACAATGCATTCCTCAGAACAGACTTTTTTCCTTTCATTATAAAGCATGATGTACATATTTGGTATCATATATAAGTAATATTAATAAAATTATGACCTTTTAGCTTAAAGATTTGACTGAATCTATAACAAGTGGCAATGGCAACAGTGGCTTCTGAAGTATTAACTGGTAAACACTTACATGTGGGCCCTAAATGTGTAGATAGGTTCTACATCTAAAGAGGCACTCCTGAAAGAAACAACAGGAAAGGTGATTATACTAAATAAAAAAAATAAAAAAATAAAAAGTTAAAATGTTACTATTCAACTAAATGTAAAGAAAAAGATTTTAGACACACAACCTATCAAACAACAACATATAAAACAAACTTTAAAAAAGAAAAGCACCATATACTTGCTTTTTGGCAGGAACTGTTTTCTGTAAGTTCCAAAGTTTTAGAGTATGGTCCTCAGAGGCTGTAACCAGCACAGGCTCTACAGGATGAAAAGCTAATGCCCGCACTCCATCAAAATGGCTGCGTAGCGTATATTTAGGATTCCATGTTTTTCGAAAGGCATCTTTATTGGCTGGCAGCTAAAAACAAACAAAAATCTATATAGTAACTTTATTGATCTTATGTATAAATGTCTATACTGTATGTTGGTGTCTGAAGACTGAAGTATCTGGGACATGGATTTACGTAAGTATCATTTTGCTGGATACACAAAAAAAATTAAATTTCCACTGCTAGCTCTGCAACACCAAACAAAAATTTGTGACCTCTCTCAATAATGCTGAGACAAAACCAAGGAGTCTGCAAAAAAGGCACAGGAATTTAGTAGAGGAAGCCTATCTGCCAAATGTTAGGGTTGGGTTTTGTTGTTGGTTTTTTTTGCATGTTTTAAAAAAGTTTACCAATAAATGAGCAACATAAAAATCCACTGGAGTACTTTTCCAGTGAACTAGTATCCATCACAATTCTTCATGCCTATAGGCTACAGAATTAGCAAGAGAACTAACATTTGTATACAAACCAAATCAAAGTAAAGATATTGGGATTTCATATTAGTATGTAGGAAATGATTTACTATCTCCTTTTTAACTTTTATGACCCATCTTTCCAGAAAGGTATTCAGGATACCAAATAAAATCGGAGTACCACCTAAATCTTCAAGAGCAAGTTTTGCTTTGGTTGTAAATGTAGCTTTTGCTTCAGCTCACTAGAGAGAGAATTCTATATAATGAGTACAGGATTAAAATTATTCCCGATTTTTCTAGACCCACATATACTAGAATACAAGAGTTATTACTATTAAATATAGAATTTAGTACTTTATGCATCAGTTTTGTATCTTGCGAAATGCCATATCGATAAAGAGACAAGAATACTTACTGATTATGACAACAGTAAAAAGCAATAATTCATCTTCTAAAAATCTTGAAAGGAACTCGATTAGCGATGGTAAAATGTGTTTATTTAGGAAAACATGCAACAGCAGACAAAAATTCAGTGGTCACACGTTTACACGCAGGGAGGAGGCAGCTTTGTGGGAGCTGGTATGCACGGGGAGCCAGCTTTTACGTGTAACCATGAAAGTTAATTGATGAGCACAGGCTCATCGGTTAACTTGCACATGGTTATACTTTCACATCCCTACTCCGAATAAGATTTTTTTTGAACTCCAACATAGCCTTTTTGATGTGCTATAGGACAAATGTTTACAATACTACTCAAATCTAATGTTACTAGAGTCTTCCATTTTAAAATCTGAAACATTTTATTTTTCCTTATTGATTCATTTTCCTAGTTGTGTCTTTTTCCTACCTCAAGAATGCCTTAAATATTACCAACATTTGCTGTCCATAATTGTTGACATGCTGTATGGACATGGATGATCTATTGCCTACATCATAGAGGAGATCAGATTAGATTATCACAGAATCACAGAACTGGAAGGGACCTCAAAAGATCATCAAGTCCAGTCCCTTTCTAGATCATCCCTGATAGATGTCTGTTTAACCTACTCTTAAATATCTCCAGTGACGGAGATTCTACAATCCACCTAGGCAATTTATTCCACTGTTCAAACACCCTGGCAGTTAAGATTTTTTTCCTAATGTCCAACCTAAACCTCCCTTGCTGCAATTTAAGCCCATTGCTTCTTGTCCTATTCTCAGAGATCAAGGAGAACAATTTTTATCCTCCTTGTAACACCCTTTTAGATACTTGAAAACTGCAATCATGTTCCATCTCAGTCCTTTCCTTTCCTTTCCTTTCCTTTCCTTTCCTTAACAAGCCTAGTTCTTTCAGTCTTCCTTCATAGGTCATGTTTTCTAGACCTTTAATCATTTTTGTTGCTCTTCTCTGGACCTTCTCCAATTTCTCCACATCTTTCTTGAAATGTGGTGCCCAAAACTGGACACAATACTCCAATTGAGGCCTAACCAGCACAGAGTAGAGCAGAAGAATGACTTCTCGTGTCCAGCTCACAAGACTCCTATTAATGCATCCCAGAATCATGTTTGCTTTTTTTGCAACAGCATCACACTGTTCACTCATGTTTGACTATGACCCCTAAATCCCTTTGTGCAGAACTCCCTCCTAGACAGTCACTTCCCAGTCTGTATGTGTGAAACTGATGCTCCTTCGTAATTGGAGTGTTGTGCATTTATCCTTATAAACTTCATCCTGTTTACCTCAGACTTTTTCTATAGTTTGTACAGATCATTTTGAATTTTGACCCTATGTTCCAAAGCACTTGCAATCCCTCCCAGCTTGGTATCATCTGCAAACTTAATAATTGTACTGTCTATGCCATCATCTAAATCATTGATAAACATATTTAACACAATCAGTACCAAAACAGTCCCCCACGGAACCCCAATTCTTATGCCCTTCCAGCATGATTGTGAAACGTTAATAACTACTGTGAATTAGCGAATATAACCTGCAGGTTATACATATTTTTACAAACCCTGCCCCCCCACGGGGTATACATGTCCGCATCTTATATAAATTGATTTTTACTCCAGGAGCATCAGTGCCCTAAGCGGCTCTGCCCACCCCTCATTAGAACTGAGTTAGCTTTGCTGCAGGGAGGGCCTGACGAGCTTCCAGCGCGTCTGCACTGCGCTCTCTGTTCCCCGACTGGAGGAGGGTGGGTGACGCCTGGCTGCGGCTGCATGGGGCGGGCCAGGGCATGAGCGTGGCTCCCCTCCCACAGGCTTCCGGCTCGCTGACAGCAGGATGGCCATCACCTTGTGTCTGCTCTCTACGCGCTGCTGCTCAAGTGCCCGGGGCTACTGCAGAAGTCTCTGCGGGTTATACACATCCGCAGGTAATCCATTATTTTGTTTTACACAGGACAGAAAAACCACGGGTAATACAAGGGTGCAGGTTATACATGGACATGGGTTATATACTCTAATTGAAGGTACTACCTTGAGAACATTGATCTAACCCGTTATGCACCTATCTTATAGTAGCCTCATCTACATTGTATTTCCCTAGCTTATTGATAAGAAAGTCATGAGAGATTGTGTCAAATGCCTAACTGAAGTCTAGGTATACCATGTCCACTGCTTCTCCCTTAATCAAATAAAGGTATCTGATTGGTTTGACATGATTTGTTCTTTACAACTCCATGCTGGTGATCACCTATCACCTTATTATCTTCCAGATGTTTGCAGATGAATTCCTTAATTACTTGCTCCATTATCTTCTCTGGCACAGAAGTTAAACTCACTGGTCTGTAGTTTCCTGCATTGTTCTTATTTCCCTTCTTATAGAGGAGCATTATGTTTGTCCTTTTCCATTCTGGAATCTCTCCCAACTTCCATGATTTTTCAAAGATGAAAGCTGAGCCTTTAGTTATCTCCTCTATCAGCTCCTTTAGTATTCTAGGATGCATTTCATCAGACCCTGCTGACTTGAAGATATCTACATTTTCTAAAACTTCAGAGGAGTAGCCAAGTTAGTCTATAACAGTAAAAACTTAAAAAACAACAAATAGTCTAGTAGCACCTTAAAGACTAACAAAACATGTAAATAGAACCATGAGCTTTTGTGGGGAAAACCCACTTCCTTCAGATGACTGGAATATAAGAAGTCCAGATCCAAGAAGAAATAAGGGGGGGGGGGGGCAGAAGGGGAGGAAAGGGGAAGAAGAAAAAGAGAGAAAGTGAGTTGCTTCAATCCCAGACACATTTTCCAATATACTGTTGTAGGGGTCAATTGGGGAAGAACTCTGTACGTGTGAGGTATTGGGATGTTGAGGCCTGCATTCCCCCCTGCTTTGCCATTTCTCTTCCCTTCCCTACTACTGACGAGCCAGAAGCAAGCCTCTAGGAACATACGCCATTGTAGCAAGAATGAATTGTAGATAAGGGCAGGAACATAATCTTGTTTACCTAAATGTACTGATCACGAAAACAAAGTCAGAGGACAAGCAGTATAGCTGAGCCATACTATAACAAGTAATGAGTAACCCCCGGAAATTTCCAAACTGCCACAAACAAGGTAGACACACAGTATTTAAAGCTGCACCAGAGCACAGCAATTTGGACCTCACCAATAGGTTTTGGGTACCAGCGCCTCGGAAACTGAGACAGTCTCCCACTGAAACTGGTTCCCCGGCTAGCAGAAGGGATGTAAGAAATGCCACTTTTCCTATCACATTGTTCTTTTAGTGAAGGGGCACAGGTGATAGCTGTCAGAAAATAAACTGCTTGTATTTGACAGATACCTGTGTAGCGTGTCTTTGTACTTTGAGAACCCAGTGTCAAACGTCAGACTTACTCTTGCTGGCAACAACTGTATACAGCCAAACCATAGGATACAACTGTATTTGCTCCAATCCCACAGACACGAGACAATTACAGGATCTATATAGCAGTCTTAAAACTGAAATACCCACCCGATGAAGTGAAAAAACAGACTGACAGAGCTAAAAAAGTACCCAGACATGAACTACTTCAAGACAGGCCCAGAAGAGAAAACAACAGAATTCCATGTATCACCTACAGTCCACAACTTACACCCTCCCAAAGCATTATCAACCATCTACAACCTATCCTAGAACATGACCGCTCACTCTCAGAGCCCTTGGGCAAAGGCCAATTCTCACTTATAGACAACCCCCTCAAACAAATTCTTTCCAGTAACCACACAATACACATCCATCATAATCATCCAGGAAACCACCACTGCAATCCCCGGTGCCAACTCTGCCCACACATCTATACCAGCGATTTCATCACTGCACCCAACATCATCAGCCACCACATCAAAGGGTCATTTAACTGCACATCCACTAACGTGATCTATGCCATCAAATGCCAGCAATGCCCCACTGCAATATATATTGGCCAAACAGGCCAGTCCCAATGGGAAAGAATTAATGGACACAAACCAAATAGCCAAAAAGGCAACATACAAAAACCTGTTGGAGAACACTTTAATCTTTCTGGACACTCATTAATGGATCTTCAAGTCGCTGTTTTGTTTCAGACCAACTCCATAAGCCAAACACAGAGAAAGATTGACTATTGTAACTATTTGCATTCTCTCTCGTTTTCTTGCATCCCCCCCCTTCCCTTATTAATTCTTGGATCTGGACTTCTTATATTCCGGTCATCTGAAGAAGTGGGATTTGCCCACGAAAACTCATGATACCATCTACATGTTTTGTTAGTCTTTAAGATACTACTAGACTATTTGTTGTTTAAGTTTTTTAATTTTCTTGGTAATTTTTAACTTGTTCTTTTATTTTAACTTCTAAACCTACTCCATTTCCACCATCATAACCATCCCTTCTGATTTTAATACCTATTCTATGAGAAAATTTAGCTGTACTTGGTCAGAAAATACTCAAGATCGTATATAGAATTTTAATAAAAACCAAATTATTTTTATGGAATGAAATTAAAAGGAGAAAAATTCTACTCTGCGCTGATGAGGCCTCAATTGGAGAACTGTGTCCAGTTCTGGATGCCACATTTCAAGAAAGATGTGGAAAATTACAAAAGGTCCAGAGAACAACAACAAAAATGATGAAAGGTCTAGAAAACATATTCTCTGAGGGAAGGCTGAAAGAACTGTGCTTGTTTAGTTCAGAAAAGAGAAGACTAAGAGGGTACATTATATGGATTTTCAAGTATCTAAAAAAGTATTACAAGGTGGAGGGAGAAACATTTTTTCCCTTGGCCTCTAATAATAGGACAAAAAGCAATGGGCTTAAATTGTAGCATTTGGCAAAATCTAAATCCTCTATATAGACATTTATTTTGAATTTTATTTCTTTCTATTATCATTCCTCCAACACTTCAATATTATTCATCTAAATGTTTAAAAAAATTAAGTGAGTTAAAACACAAAACTTAACTAATCTTCATTCAAAACTTTAGTGACGCCCAGAAATGCAATATACAAGTTTTAGATTGTGAAGTGTCGGGGTGGTTAAACACCGGAATAAATTGCCTAGGGAGACTGTAGAATCTCCATTACTGGAGATATTTAAGAGCAGTCTGGATAGACATCTTTCAGGGATAATCTAGATGGTGCTTGGCCCTGCCATGAGGGCAGGGGACTTGACTCTGTGACCTCTCGAGGACTCTTTCAGTTCTAGTATTCTATAATTCAAAAGAACATACTGCTTTCCTATTTTAAAACTTCAAAGCCACATTATACACTGTAGCTATACAATATAATGAATTACTGTTGTGTGTCATTTTTAGATACAATTTGTACCTCCAAAATCTGGCACTCTCTGGTCCAGCAATATCCGTCATCTGGCAGAACCACAGATGGCTCCTGGACCAGAGAGCCCAGGTGCCTAATGGCAGGGGGGCCAGTGAGGCAACAGAGTTAGCAACCCAGCTGGGGACAGCACGAGACCAGGGTAGGAACCCCGGGGCAGCCTCCAGCAGTCTGCGACAGTACGGCAGCCCCCAGGAGCTCAGGGCTGAGGTCAGGGCCCCAACCAAAGTCCTCCAGCAGATCTAGAAGCATGGAGCTGGAGCATCACAGCAGCCCCTGGAGTGTGGGGCTAGAAATGAGCATCGTGGCAGCGCAGGGCCAAAGCCCTGCAACAGCCTGCTGGAGTGTGGGGCTGGGGCCCTGCAACAGCCTCATGGAATGCATGGCCAGAGCCCCGTGACTGCCCTCAGATGCACGGGGCTTGGGCCCTGTGGCAGGAGCTGGAGCCTCTGCTACCTAGGGACCCAGCAGCAGCTGGGTAAGTAGCCCAGCCAGGTTGAGGGGGCAGAGGGAAGAGAGGCAGGATGCCTGCTAGGGCAGCCTGCAAGTAGCAAGCAATTGGCTCGGGAGCTGGTGGTGGGAGACCTCCTCTGGTCCAGCAAATTGTCTCATTTGGGACCAATCAGGTCCCAACGGTGCCAGACCAAGGAGATACAACCTGTATATGCTGAGTATATAAAAGCTATCAGTCCCTCAAAGGAAAACATAACTTAAAAGAAAAGAGCTGAATAATCAGGGCCTGAACCTGAACAGTAAAGATGGTCTCCTGAGAGGTGATTTAAAAACTCAGCTGCCCTCACAAACAGGGACTTCATTAGTAGCTAACAGCTGGACCAAATGCCATCATTCCTCCAACACTTCAATATTATTCATCTAAATATTTAAAAAAATTAAATGAGTTAAAACACAAAACTTAACTAATCTTCATTCAAAACTTTAGTGACCCCCAGAAATGCAAGATATAAGTTTTAGATTGTGAAGTGAAGCTACCTTATAAGTTACGGGACGGTTACATGGCCTGTTATGTCTCACTCAGAATAGTCCTTCAACATGTAATAACAACTGCAACTCCAAAAAGCAGATATTAGGAAAGGATTACCATTTCTACCTATATTTTACGGTTTAACATGCCTTTAGATGGTGCCACTCAGTGCTAGCTACTTTGAGGTCTACTACTATACTTCCACCATGCCAAACTGCAACTCCCACGTTCTAAAAGTTAATTATACCCAAAGAAAGGCACATTAAAATACTAAATCCTTAACTGTCATTCAGTGTTTTAAAGATGTCTAAAGTAAATAAAGTTTGTTATAGTGCCTTTTCTTGGGCCAAATCCTAATTCTAAAAACTGTTTTATGATTCCCACTCAATCTTACTTTGGCACTTTCAAAACTGGAAAAAAGCATACATCATCCTAAAGAGCCATTGGGGGTTAGAAACATACCTTCCTAATATGAAAAAAAAAAAATCAGCTTAACAAGAACACATTATCAATTAACAAGTTATCCTTATCAATTCAATATATTATAATATATACAAATTCAGACTTAACAGAAGTCTATATTTCGTTATCAAACACCATAATGCATAATATCAACCATTTCCAATTTCCCCCTTGCATAATAAAAATATTATATTTAATACGTTGAGATGTTGCTATTCTTAAAACTACAGGGACGAAAGATACATTGGAGCACTAGACTAGAACTTAGGGGATCACGATTCAATTTCTCTCTTAGCTTAAGGCTTATGTAATCTTGGGAAAGTCTCTATTCTCTGAACCTCATCTGTAAAATGGGACTGCTAGTTCCTTTCTTCTATCTTTTCTCTATTGAGCTTGTAAGTTATAAGAACAGCCATACTGGGTCAGACAAATGGTCTGACAACAATGGCCAATACTAGATCCCCAGAGGGAGGGAACATAACAGGTAATCCTCACATGATCCCTCCCATCACCCATTTCCAGACAAACAAGAGGCTAGGGACACCATTTCTACTCAACCTGGCTAATAGCCTTTGCTGGACCTAATCTCCATGAATCTATCTAGTGCTTTTTTGAACCCTGTTAAAGTCCTAGCCTTCACCACATCCTCTGGCAAGGAGTTCCAGAGGTTAACTGTGCACTGAATGAGAGGAACTGTTCCTTACTATGTGTTGGACCACTCACTAGCACAATTGGTTTCAACCATGGATAGAGCCTTTAGGTACTATTTTAATACAAATAAAAGAATATACATAGATGCAAAATACTAAATTAAAAGAAAACAGAATTAACAGAGTGCCAGAATTAAGGATGCTCATGAAACCTTAGCCCCCCCTCCAAGGTAGGTATATCATCTTGGATTACATGATGTTGTATTTAGTGAGCAAGAAAGCTGCTCAATACTTTAACCACATGATGAGTGGACCCCTGTCTTATTTACTCCACACCATCAGAATTAAACACTCAATACAGAATTATTAGTGTCTAAATGCCTTACAAAATTGGGCCTGAAGTGACTCAGATTGAACACCCAGGAAATAAAGAACACAATTAGTAGTCACATGTACATGAGGTTTAAAGTCTGTGATACCACCTGGGACAAAGCTAGGGATGTGACTGGAACAGCTCCCTCCCCTGCCTGGTGGCAGGGTGCGCATGCTGTGGGCTGTTCCAGCTGGGTCCGGCCCCACACCGATGGAATTCCAATTAATGTTTAACTGGAATTTTACATCCTCAGGCAGAACCCAGTTTTCCAGGCTCACAATAAAAGGCTTTTGGCATTCTATTTCTTCCTGCTGCCCCCTGCCTCAAATCACTGCACACCGTCCAATTTCTGTCACAAATGAGGCACTGGACTTGGAGTCATGTAATTCATGGGAATTTACAAGTCATTTTCAGTAGATTGGTCATGCTGTCCACTAAATAAGGCAGAGGTTCTATGAAAAATATAATACTTAGTCATGTGATTGAAGAACTCTCATAATACAGAGGCAAGAGGGGGAAGAATTAATGTCAGATCAACCTTAATGACATTTTTAAATTTTGAGTTCCTGACTTTTCAAGCCTAATAATAATGCTTGGTCTGACCCAGTACAGCCATTCTTATGTTTTTATGTTCTTATTGCGCTGCAGGCACCAGCAGAAGAACTGTTTCCATTCTGCGAGGTAAGGAAACCTGGTAGACAGTTTTCAACTACTACTGAGAACTTGCTGAGCCTACTCTGAGCAGGTGCACTCCACAGGATTTAACCACAGAGTTGCCATGCTGTGAGATGGAACAAACGCAGGTTCAGGTGACCCAGGTGACTGTAGTCCTGCGTGATGAGGTCCAGGAGCAGTGGAAGTGAGATCAGCCTCTGTAGCAAGAGCACCAGGAGCATGGGATACCACTGCTGATGGGTCCAGGCTGGGGTGATCACGACGACATCCACCCTCCCACTGTGGATCTTGAGAAGCAACTTGCAAATCAAGAGGAATGGAGGAAAAGCGTATATTAGGCCGGTGTGCCATGGGATCAGGAAGGCATGTGCCACTGCCCCGGGCTGAAATTCCAGAAGGAGCAGAAACAGCAGCACTTCCAGTTCTGGTGAGTTGCAAAGAGGTCTAGCCACGGAGACCTCCCACCCCACTAGAAGATGTTGCAGAGGACATCCGGCCAGAGAGACTTCTAGTGGGCACAGAGCCTCTAAATGAGGCAGTCTGCCAGCTGGTTCTGGTCCTATGGGTGGTTAAAATGCCTCCAGGTGAATGGAGTGGGCTATGGAGAAGTCTCACAAATGAAGGGCTGCCTGGCAGAGCGGACCAGGTGCTGAATGGCGGTCATGCTGTCAGTCAGGAATGTCATGCGCTGACCCTGAATGTGGGAAAGGGAAAGCCTGACACACCAAGTAAGCCACCCATTGTTTCCACACATTCATGTGGAGAGAAAGTTCCATGGCGTGCATAGTGATGGTCCCCATGTGCACTCTCCAACCCAAATCGGACGCATATGTGACCAATGACATCATAGGTTGTGGCACATGGAACGGGATGCCGAAGAGGACTGACAAGGGAGTCCACCTACCACCATACAGCATGGCTGATGTGTGCCGGAACCATAACCACCATATTGAGATTGACATGATTCAGGTGTGAATTGGCACAAGTTCATTAAACAAATGAACAACCTACAAATAGCTAGAGATGAATGGCACTTGCAAAGCAAAGGAGCCAAAGTTCCAACAGTCATCAATGGCAGTAAGAAGGAACTGAGGAGGGGCCAGGTCAACAGGGTCATATATAGTGCATCACACTGGCACCAATCCAGGGGGCTCCACAGTCAACCTGATGGATAGCAGCTTGGGGATCCTGGCTTATCATGGCAACAACAAACCAAGAAGAATGCCTCAACTGGGAAACAGAAAGGTATTAAGTACAGGAAATAGTTTAAGTAGTCAGGAAACTGTAAAGTTAAGCTAACGGTGAAGCTTGATGTGAACATCTTCTAGAGGCTTTGTGGTTGAAAAGAAACTGAGGGCAGTTGACCTGTGCTGCTTCAAAATCTCTATTATGTTGCATGAGGATGGCTGAAGTACAAGTATGGGCAGAACAAGTGCTGCCACTGAAAATCTCAACTGAAGGTGCCTATACACATAAACTGACTGCAATGGAGCACCCTAGAGGCATCACTCAAAGAAGAGGAGACGGTTGTGGCTACTTTACCTTTACCTTCTGATGGGAGACCAATGGCAAACAACATATAGTTATAGCCCAAAGGACACAGCTATTCAGAAGATTCCAACCTTGGATGCATGGAGTGAATACTATCTAAAACAGTCTCCCTTAAGGAAACTTTCTCCAAGAAGAATTTGTAATCGAATCCCACAACAGCAAATGTATGAATTTAGGTACCTCACTTAATCTTTCTGTGTCTCCTATTTTCCATCTGTAAAATGGGAGTAATATATAGAATACCCTTAATAAAAGCGCAGACATCCTAAGATGGAACCATGGTATTAAAGTACTCATTTTTATTAACATAGTTCAATAGCAAGTTCCTCCAAATAACAAAGGATAAATGAAGTTTGAAGAATTATGATGAAGAAGTTCAAAGTTATTAAAAAACTAAGTCAATTAATTGGAACTTTTCCATTCCATTTTAAGTAATCAAATAGAGTTGGTTAAGAATATTGGTTTGTCTCAGTCTCTGGGCCTGCAGCTTCAGAATGTTCAAAGCTTTAAAGTTATTGAACTTTTCTTTAGAAACTTGCTTGTTTTAAAGATTTCACTGAAACATTACAAAACTAAAACTAAATCTGACAATTCAGTGTACTGTAGATTGTGATAAGATACCCAATCTTTAGGTGCTTACTGATTCCCAGCTCTGCCTTCCTGTTTTTCCCTTTGATTTTCCATACCCTCTGCTCCCTGTCTCCTACTCCTCTCCTTTTTTTTTCCTTCCCTTCTCCCCTTCTCTCCTATTTATCTTGGGTCTGCACATCCTAAACTCAAAACTCCGGTCACCTGAAAAAGTGGGCTGTGTCTACGAAAGCTCATGATACCATCTACCTGTTCTTGTTAGTCTATAAAGTGCTACCAGACCATTTGTTGTTTTTTCCTGTACAGACTAATTCAGCTACCTGCTGAAGCTTCTGAATAAAGTAGTTTCGGTTACTTCGTATTATCTCTGTTATACTTCATTTGATAAATGCGATAAATATACAAACAAAATTTCTATATTAAGGCCTAAGCCCAAAATTTAAATGATTTCAACTTCAGCTCTTCATTTTAAACTTGTTTTTTTTCCAAACTTCTAGTGATTGATTTCTCAGTGTTAATGCTGATTTAAAACTATTTTATAAATGAAACATTTGTTTAAAGAAAAGAGAAACTACCACATAAATTAGTACAACAGCCTCTAAAGCCTAGAACTCCTGTAGCGTGTGTATAAACACCATTTTCCCCAAAAACTCTATATACTCCTTTTTATTTTTTGTAGAATAGGAAGTACGATTACTCTTTTATAGTCCAATATATTAGAATTGTGAGCAATTCAATTGATGTTTCAGATGGTCATTTTAGGAAGAAAAATATCCATCACTACCTGAAATATGGTATAATATATTTAAATATTTGACTGAATTCAGGTTCATATTTTAATACCAAAGAAAAACTGATTTTTTTTTTTAAAGTAAAAATATGTATACTTCCAACACTTACAGAACTTTAAGACCTAGGGTATATTATAAACACAGTTTTCATTTTGTAAATATGCATAAGATTCAGTAAGTTTAAGAAAAACTTATGCTTTCCAAAAGAACTATTTACGTATATTTTAATATTCAAAAATGCAGAGACTCTAGAATCCAGAAAAAGTCATGGAAATAATTAAAGCATGAAAATGTCTTATTGATCTAAAACATAATGCAACACTATTTAAAATATACCTCAATATGTGAAGACTTACCTGGATGGAAGTAAGGATGTTAAATATTGGTTACTTTACTGTTGAGTAGTCGAGTGGAGGCTCTTGTACATTTCAAAGGAGGAATGCGTAACTCCATGTGCAGCCCGGGACCAGCTGGAATTCCTGCTGAGTCCAGGCTGTACACAGGCGTGCCAGCTTTGAAATGTACAAGAGTCCCCAGCGGGGGCTCTTGTGCATTTCAAAGAGGAAGTGCCCTCATGGAGCCTGGGATCAGCAGGGGACTCAGATTTCACCACTGACTCCGGGCTCCATGGTGCACTGCTGATTTGAAATGCCACACAGAGCCTGGGATCAACTGGAGAGTCCCCAGTTGACCCCGGGCTCCACTGCTTTTAAATGCTGCCTCGGCATTTCCATCCTGGGCTCAGCTGTGCGGTGCTGCCGCTTTGAAGTACCCCTTCTTTCCTCCCCCCCGCCCTTTGCTGCCTCTGTCTGACAGACAGCGGGGGGGAGGGGGGGAGAGGGAGGGAGGAATCTACTAGTCGACTGGTTCTTAACATCCTTAGATGGAAGCATACAAACCAGCCCTCCCCCAAACCCAACATAAACATTACCAACCAGTACAAATTCCATATTCAAAATGTTTCACGATGAGCAGTTAATTTTGTGCATTGTGGAAACAAATATAGGTCACTCTGCAGTGTGACACCATGTAAATCTAAAACTAACAATACAAAGTCAAGCTATTGCAAACGTCTATATACGTACTTTATACATAAAAATACTCAACATCTAGAAATTAAGGTGCTATCAAAATATGTGTTTAGCACCAACATTTTAGTGTTACGTTTTTGGGGCAAATCTCTCTCTTTTTTTTTTAAATAATTCGCCTTAAAACGTCTTTGGAAAATGAGATATATTACTTACGCAAAAAATGTGAAAGTTAATATATAAATAATAAATTCATTAATAGAAAAACAAAACATTTCATTTTGAGTTCACAAGTTATTTTGCTAGTTTATAAGGTATTTCTTTCTACAAAAAAATAGTAGCTTTTGTCTCTAAAGTAAGCCATTCTAAAAGTTTGAAATATTCTGATTATATTCAACTGTATATATAAGGAGTTTTAAAATAAAATTTCACTTACATCATAACTGTAGTCTGCATCATTTGCTACTGTCAAGTCTGCAAGGTCTCCAAGGCCCAGAACACTTAACAAAACATCATCAGAACCCATAATAAATGACTTGCCTCCTCCAGATGGAAATGTTATTGGCTCAGCTACAAAGAACAAAACAGTTTAAGTCTTGAGAAAAAAAATCAAATTTATCAGATGAAAAAACTGCATCAGTCATCACTTAAAAGCAGAGCAGTTTATAAGAGCTGAACTGTTATTAACTAGATATAAATCATGGAAAAATCTCCTCCTCCTAATGGAAAAGAAAACATAAGCATACACACACATTTAAAAATAATTATCTAAATGTTAAGCTATGAAGGCAATAAACAAACATTCACCTCCATAAACAAGTATTTTTAGAACTCAGCATATAAGCCTTTCCCTAAAGGACCTACCATCCACCACATATAGAGACAGGATTTTAAAAACACAAGAACCTATAACATTTGAAATTACTAAGTTTTACTGTATTAAGAATGTTTGGATGAAGTTTAAAAAAAAGATACAACTGATATTCATGTTAGCTAGCTGCATGTTCCTTAAAACATTTGAAGCTTTACACATTTTTCCTGTTGATTATCAATTAGTTTTAAACAATGCAGCTTTTGAGCAAATGTTAATTTTCAATTCACTTAAAACACTTTCTCCAGCATTCATTCACACTCTTTACTCTTAAGTAACACCAATGACGACTTTCTTCTGTATCTCCACAAACAAATTTCAATTTGCTTGCAAGGTATTTGAATGATTTATACATAGAGATGTGGGTGGGTAGAGGTTGTTTTATTTTTTTTATACTATTTTCCAAAGAAAAAAATTAGGACATCTGATAGCAAACATATTCCCGATTTAAATTTACTACAGGTTGGAACTCTCTGATCCAGCACCCTCTGGACCTCACTGATCCCAAATGAAGGAATTTGCCATACCAGGGAAGGTCCACTGCTACTGTCCCCCCAACCCACTGCCCCTCCCAGATGTCAGCCCCAGCTGCGCCCCTGGCCCCACTGCAAGTTCCAGCCCGGTGTCCCTGGCCCTGCTGCCATGTCCCCTGCCCCACCGGGCTCCCAGCAAAGACTCCATGGTCCAGGATCATCCATGGTCTGGATGTTGCTGGACCAGAGAGTCCCAGTTATGTGAGGTCCAACCTATAGGTAAAATTGTGTGCATGAGAGAGAGAGAGATCTGGGTTTTTTTAAACCCTACAGACTGTTTTCTATTTGCAAATATTGATTTAAATCCTCTCATTTTTCCTATAGAGTGAACAGTAATAACTTTATCCTTCTACGATTTTTATACCCGTTTTAATTAGATTATTGCTGCTTGGGCAACAGTGAACAAGTCTTTGCTTCTGGCTCTAACAGAAAAGAGACTGAACAGAAGACCAAAACTCTTTGCTGAACTACATATAGTGGTTTTGTCCTCCCTTCGCCCCTTTTAAAGATACAGAAACTAGCTAAGTCTAGACTGCAATCATTTTACATTAAATATTGAGCCAAAATGTTCCTCTGAAATTTACATTTTTGTCAATATTTTATTAGAAACCTCACATATGCAAAACGTCGAGTAACTACATCGTAATCCAGATATATTTTTTTCACAAAGAAGTCATACTCCCAATAGATAAAATGTCCTACATTATATTCACTGTGTATGGATGTACAATTTTCTTTACAAGATTAAAACTTTATTCTTAGTTTATAGTTATCAACTCCAATAAACACCAACTCTGAATTTCCCAATATTGATGTTCCAGCAAAAGTTTTGGGGGAGAGAAGTAAAGAGCAGAAGGAAGAAATCCATCATGTTCTCCAGGAAATGTGCATTAAGGTGACCTGACAAAAGTTCTACGGAGAAACACAACCTGCAATATCTTCACTCAACATCATTTAAATAATTAGGATTGTTCACTGAAGTCCATGTTCTGTCTCGGCCCTACAAAGGGCATGGAATATAGGAGGGGAAAGGCAAGGGCAAGAAAAAGCCCTGAAGAGCCTTTCTTCCATTGCTGAGCCTGCATAAGAAGAATTGAAAAATTCCAGTCCGCAGTGTCCAGAGTCTGTTCTCTTACTACACCCCTCCCTTGGGGCAAAGAGGAAAAGCGGCAAAAAGGAGAAAGGGCATGGCATCATAAACAGAATCATTCAGTTATACTTCCAAGTAGTAAGCTGCACATCATAAGAGATCATAGTAGGAGAAACACATATCTCTGCACTTGGGAATTGTAGACGATACCCTGTTTCCCAAATGTACAGTGTACTTAAGAGCTCTCTTTGGTATGCATCTCACTATTAAGATAAATTCTGAATATTCTCCCTCCTCCCCAAATCTACAAGCACAATACTTACACTCATCTGTTTGAAACTTCAAGACAGTGAAAAGAGCTTAGAAGTTAGAACCTAGTTTTCCAAAAACAAAATTTTAGTTCTAACCTGAAATGCCATCCCAAACATATTTTAAATGTGGCGCTTTTTTATTTAAGCAGTATTCTTGACAATTATGAAAGGAGGAGTGTTTTAAAAAATATAAATGGAAGACTCTCGAACTTACAACTATCATCAAAACAGAGGTGAACAACTTTTAATATCAAAAACTTTTCTTCACTGAATTATTTCAGAGGGGTCCATTACAAAGAAAAATGGATTAATTACTGTTTAAAGATTAATGATTTTTTAGGAATTGAGATTACCAGAGTTTTTTGTTCATGCCATATAGAACTGTACTCCAACTGAAATACAAATGTGGACTGGTGAAGTCATTGTCTATTGATTCCTATTACAAGTTAAGCTTTAGTATGATATTTCCTATAGCAGAGACTCAGTAAAGGGATGCACCAGCCATATTTGCACTCAGTGTTGTTAACATTATGCAGTCAACAACTGACAGATTAAATATTGCATTTACATACATAATCACGTGCATGTAACTCTGTGGCTAGTCCAATCCCCCCCCCCCCAATATGTCTATTCTTAAGCCAAACATTTCTCATCCAAAGAGATTATTTATAATGATCACAACAGCCAACATTGCGTACTGTATACAAATAAGTAACACTATTTGCGTAAAAAAGCAATCAGAAGAGAAAAAAAAGTCTGCCTAGCTCCTCAGTATCCAAGAAGAAGCACGAATGGAAACGTGTGTCAGAAATTTAAATGCAGGATTATTAGAAGATTTAACTGTTTTTTTGTGGAAATTGTAATGTTTCTTCCAACTGTATTAGTCTACAGCAGTGCTTCTCACCGTGGTCTGCGGATCCACTCTGAGAATGCTGCCAACGGGCCACTTTGGTTTGTTTATTTACCAGCGTTGCAGCCACGGAGCCTTGCAGCTCTCACTGGCTACAGTTCGCCATTGGGAGCCACAGGAAGCAGTGGTCCAGGCTATACTGCTTTCAGTGGCTCCCCATGGCTGCAAACAGTGAACTGGAGCCAATAGGAGCTGTGAGGCTCGGTGGCTGCTGCGCTGGTAAATAAACCAACCAAAGTGGCCCGTTGGCAGCATTCTCAGAGTGGATCCAAAGACCACTTTGAGAAACACTGAAGTATGGAAAGTTTCAGTTTGCATCAATGTAACTAGCTTTATTGAGATAATTAAAATAGTTGAAACGTGACTGGAAATATTTTTCAAACAGCACAATTGTTTATACTTCATCTTGTGAAGCGGGGAGGGGAGAGGGGGAGAACTGGTATATAATCACATCAAGTTTCTTTGTATCTAGGGCTCAGACACTACGGCTACGTCTAGACTGGCATGATTTTCCAGAAATGCTTTTAACAGAAAAGTTTTCCGTTAAAAGCATTTTTGGAAAAGCGCATCTAGATTGGCAGGACGCTTTTCCGCAAAAGCACTTTTTGCAGAAAAGCGTCCGTGGCCAATCTAGACGCACTTTTCCACAAAAAAGCCCCGATTGCCATTTTCGCGATCGGGGCTTTTTTGCGGAAAACAAATCTCTGCTGTCTACACTGGCCCTTTCGCGCAAAAGTTTTTCGGAAAAAGACTTTTGACTGAACGGGAGCAGCATAGTATTTCCGCAAAAACACTGACAATCTTACATGAGATCGTCAGTGCTTTTGTGGAAATTCAAGCGGCCAGTGTAGACAGCTGGCAAGTTTTTCCGGAAAAGCGGCCAGTCTAGACACAGCCTATATGTACCATGAAATAGATGTTAGAATGAGTAGTATTCTACTTATTGGCATGCAAAAAACCCCCAAACAAACTAACAAACAAAAAAAGAACCAACTTTCTTTTTTAGAATTCTAGTTTCCAGTGTAACATTACTGTAAGTAGTCTTTTGTATTGCAACAAAAGTTGCGTAACCAGAGACATATTACAGCTTACTGCAACTCGATAGAATGAGATAGTGTGGCCTGGTATGGAGGATTAATGGTAGATATTCTAAAACAGAACTACTAGAACTAGGTGACATAAAACCACATGGTTCAGAGACAATTGCCCTTAATGATTCATTTTTTTTTTTAGTCATGATAATGAAATATGCTGTTTTCATTTAATTTATTGAAGTATCAGAACATGGAGAGAAGGAGTGCAATGAAGATTAGCATTTTGTCCTGGAGCTTCTACAAACAGTATGACTAACTTGTCCGCTACTACTGGTTTCATACCAGCTGGCGTAGACATGAATTACGCAATATTTATTTAATATTGTAAAAGGACTACTAATAAACTAGTTGAGAGAATATAAGTTGTAAAGTTTGGTTTTAAAAAAAACACAGGAGGGTAAGAAAAAAATAAGATATGGGGTTACAGCGATGTTCACTGACAGCTCTCATTGACAAGTATTATGAATTGATGGGCTGAAAAATACACTTACATAACAAAATGAAATAGAGAAATATGAAATAGAAAAGTTTGAGAAACGTCTTAATGACTTGTGAACATACTGAGTGCAGACAATTTTAATAATCTAAGCGTGGTGGTATAGCATTTCCCTAAGAAGACTACTCACCCACCTCCACCCATCCAAAAATTCATGTGAACTATGCAAATACATAACTTTTACAAAACATTGTAAAAAGGCATGGAAATGGAAATACTGGTTTTGAGGGCCCAATATTTTAACCAGAATACAATTCTGTATTTGATAATGAAGCAATGACTCCCTAAAACAAAAGAATAAAAAAAACAAGCAAGAAACATGCCTTGCTTCATCATGGTGATTCCAGGGTTCACAGTTGAGATCACGCATATGTAGTCCTCTCTCTAGAATACTGCAGAATTTCTGGATAAAGATACAATAGATGGCATCCCAAACAATGGAACTATGGCCCCAAATGACTGAAAATGACTGAAATAAGACTTCACAAAATCTGATTTGCTCTCTCTTCCCAAACATTATTTTGAATTTTGCAGAATAACATCCTGTCCTAACAGCAGAAGAGGAGTGCTGAATACCACTGTACCTCATCTAAGTAAGGAGCAAGTAGTTTGGCTACAGGGCAGTTCTGAGGGAATTCAGAAACTCTACAATGCCTTCAGATATACACAGCAAAAATCTCTCATAAGGGAATGAGGTTGCAGGAGATACAGAAGAGCTAGGGATCCCTGCCAGAACACTCCATGCTTTTAGTGATACAACATGCTACGATGTGGCCACAACTGTCGCAATATGCACAGCTACAAGTGGCACAGTGTGACTGCACTCTCCAAAACAATTTTTTCTGCTACACTGTACAAGTACATACCACACTAGTGCAATTATGTGTTGCCTTATACAAGATCATCCATTTTATTTTCAGCAAACTACAATGAAATAATTGGAAAACTTCTTACTGGCACTGGAAAACATGAGGACACTAGAGGCTGTGCTTCACTGGTGATTTTGGGGGAGGACAAAAACATCACTTTTGGGGCAACTGTAACAACTGCGACTAGAGGCTACTCAATGTGCTAAAGACTAGTATTTGCAATAAATACTTAAATATTTATGACAAGAACAGATTATAATCTTATTTTTTAATTTAACTGTGTGACCTTTGGCATCAGATTAACACTGAAGTAAGCAGCATTAGTACAGATGCTGTATGCATGTAAGAATGCCATAATTAAAAAAAAATTACAGATGCACAAAATCTTGTGAACAACTGTCTCGGTGTTTAACTAGTTTAAGTCACTTTCCCAGTATGCAAGAGGTGGGGTGAAAATGATAGTTCAATTGCATCTGGAGTTAATGGTTGGCTAAGTATAAAATAGATCAGAAGTTTTAAAAAGATTTAAAAAGTTACTCTACCTATATAAGCATTAAAAAGAATTTGAAGGCAGAGCGCCAAATTCATCTCCTTTGTAATAACTTCACTACTTTTAAATAACTATATTATTATTTCATCTTTCAACACAAACGGAGTATCAAAACTGCAAATCACCATTTTTTTTTATACTAAGTTTTATAATAAACCTTCCAGATCAAATGACGTTAAAAAGGGATTCTGCAATAAGGGACATAAGAGTTGACAGAAGTCAGAACTAAGAAAGTTTCACACAAGCTAAACAAAACCCCCCACTTGAGGTGTAAGTAATGATTCTGACTTCTCTGAAACACAAAAGCTTCAAGTTGTAGTCGTGCAAAGAAAAAAAGCTTGTGTGAGGAGACTTGTAAGTAAACTGATATCCTATTATTGACAACTATAAACAGCAGTCAGTGTTCAAGGGGATAAGTGATAGCACGTGTTTTTTTAAATTAAAACCTTCTAAAAATAATAAATAGCTGAATTTTTTGTACCTTCCTCTGCTCTTGAACCTTCATCAGTCATTCTAGAAGAGGGTGACCTAGATTGATTAATGATTCCTGATGGTATGTGGGGTAGCTCATCATCGCCCAGATCAGCTATCATGTCGTGAAGTTTTGTCCTGTTGACCCCTGTAAATTAATGTCAGCAGCAAAGGTTCATTTGATTGCTAACGCTTGACTTGACAGAAGTCAATAAATCCAGTTTCCTAATTAAACAAGAAAGATTACTAATGGAACCTCCTTAAAGAACAAAAGAATTTGTTATTTTTTCTGATGCTTTAACTGTTTGTTCTTTTGGAAATTTTGAAACCCAGTTAAACACTGAATCTGAAAACTAAATGCAAATGGTTTTATCCACCAACTTAAAACATTTTATTAGAATTGGCTCATACATTTGTAGAACAGCTTAATATTCTGCTGTAGAAAAGAAAAAACCCAGCACTTCAAGTCCCTAAGAAAAACCAAATATGTAACAGTTATGGATAGCAACCATTAAAATAATATATCTGAACTAAATGCTTGCAGTATTAAACAGTTTTAAACACACTACATGAATTAATACAGAAAAACTCAAGTACAAACACAAAGTAAGCTTACAAATGAAATAAGAGGAAAAGATGACTTGTAACAGGGGTGCAACAAACAATTAACTTTCCTTGACTGCTTTTTTAAAGAGGAATTTAAAATGATGTTTTGTGCAAAGATTTTGACGCCCAAACACGATTAGTCAGAGCTACATTCATGACAGACTCAAGTATGTCTACAATTAATTTTCTCATTTGAAAAAGTCTAATTTGAAATTGTCACTAGCATTTCTATCTATAGAGGATATAGTGCTGATAAAAATGTACAACCTTACATAGGTAGTACATTTTGGCATTAAGGATTTTTAAAAAACAAAACAAAACCAAAAACACCCCATGATATTCACATCCAATATACAGGTAAAGAAAAAGAAAGGCAGAAAAATGCGAGAGAAGACCAACTGTGGATGCACTGTGCCATCACGAGGGGCTTTGTATAGTAGTGATGTTAAAATGCATTTATTTATGTAAACACATGGTTAGCTATCCCACTATGCAACTTGCTACAAACTGCAGCTAAATAGTCTGGAAATGGACTACAGTGTATTTCTAACTAGTGTTAGTGACACGTGAGTGTAAACACATTCTCAGCGGTTACACATTTACGCCAGGGGTGGGGGGTAGCAGGGAGAGAGAAGCCAGTACCTGTGGGGAGCTGGCTTTTAAGCTGGCTCCTTGTGAGCACCAGCTTCTGCCTGTGGGAGTCAGCAGTGCAGGGGGAGGGAGCAGGTGCCTCCACAGTAGCTGGCTTAAAAGCCGGTTCCTCACATACACCAGCTCTTACCTCCCTCCCCCTCTCTGCGGCCTCTGATACAGGGTCTGTGTGTAAATGAGAGGGTTAACCGATCAGCCTGGGCTCATCACTTAATCATGTATTCATTAACATCCCTATTGTGTAGATGTGCAAAAGAGATTTAATTACAGTGGGTCAACAACTGTCAAGATAGCTTAAGTTGACTTAACACTGTAGGGCAGACATAGCTTTAGTTTTCAATAGAACCAAAAATTATATGTTGTGGTCATAGATGATAAAACACACTCGCCTGCTTTCAGTAGTATATGCAGGTAGAGGCATAATTTGTCAAAATCAGTTATTTCAATAGCACTTCATCTATATTCTATAATTTTAGCCTTCTATTATGATAGTAAAAAAAAATCAAATTAGACAAAAACAAAATCTCCATCATTAAATTAAGTTAGGTGTAATTCTACTGGAGACAAAGTAACCAATTTAGCAATGAAATACAATATTTTTTGGTATAGGCTGAAAGATAGTTATGATAGCAAAAGGGATAATAGGAAATCTAGGTTAGTTATAAGTGAACAGAGCTGCTTCTGTTAATAGCCCACACAATGACAACTTTTTGATCTAGTGTACTTTCACATGTACAAAATTGTGGGCAATCCTTCTCCCTCAGAAACTGTAGATGGGGAACAAGCACTTGAAACTTAAGTTTCAAAACTTAAGTATAGTACTTATGGTTAGCTTGTGCCCTCTCAGTTTCAACTAAGTCTGTTCAAGAAAACAGCCTAAAACAAATAGAAATGTGATAACTCTGTGCCACTATTAAAAGTATAACGCAAAGCTACTCACTAAACTAGTTTACTTCTTCCTTAACTCATTAACATAAACGGACTTACAAGTAGTAATGATACAAAATATTCTTTGCTGAATATTGGAGAAAGAAAAAAGCCTTATCTGACACCGTTCTCTAAATAGTCTTGGACAACAGAACAGTAAATCCTTTTAAGGTGTTCCTCATTCGTAAGTGAAAATGACTAACAGATGAGACACTGGAAATGTGGAAACTTCAAAAGACTATTATATCAAGACAAATTAGATGCCATAGACAGGAGGATTATTCACAAACATTTGTTTGCATGTTATATGTATTTTTGCAGATTAGGGATTGTACTTAGTTTCATAGTAAGAGTTACCATACTTCTCCCAGGAACAAAAATTGAATTAATTACTGAAAATACAGGCAGTCCCCGACTTACGCGGATCCGACTTACGAACGGAGCTTTTCTCGTCCCGGAGCTCACGGGTGGCGTGTCGCCGCCCGTGTCCTCCGGGGCGAGAAAAGCTTCTCCCGGTCTCCCTGGTCTGCTGGGGGGGTCCAGCAAAGCCGCTGGACCCCCCCAGCAGACCAGGGACACCTGAGCAAAGCCGTCGCCTGGGCGGCTTTGCTCGTTTGCTCGGGGGCAAAGGAGCAAAGCCACACGGGCGGCGGGGTCCCTCCGCCTGTGTGGCTTTGCTCGGGTCTCCCTGGTGTGCTGGGGAGGACTCCCCCCAGCACCCCAGGGAGACAGGAGCAAAGCCGCACGGGCAGTGGGGTCCCTCCGCCTGTGCGGCTTTGCTCGGGTCTCCCTGGTCTGCTGGGGGGGGGAGGGGGCGCAGCTAGTGCGCCCGCCCCCTCCCCCCCTCAGCAGACCAGGCTTTTGTTGCGGGACGCCTCGGGTAGAGCTGCTGGGGTGCTGCCGGATTGGTCCTGTGGGAACCTACCGGGCAGCACCCCAGCTGTTCTGTCCCAGGCTCCAGATTCAGCAGCTGTTGAACCTGATCAGGCTGATTCCAGGAAGCTGGGGGCAGAGCAACTCTGCCTCCGGCTTCCTGTAGTCAGCCCCTGGTCAGTTTCAGTGGCAGCAGCTGAATCTGGAGCCAGTTCCGACTTACATACAAATTCAACTTAAGAACAAACCTATAGTCCCTATCTTGTACGTAACCCGGGGACTGCCTGTACCAGGTAAAAAAAATTCCAGATAACTAGCATCCTCCTCCCCTGCCCCCCAGCCTGGGAGGTGGGGGTGGAGATAGGATTACAAATACTGGTTTGGATAGGGATCCCAGGGCCAGTAAACAAAATGAGGCTTTTGGGCATAAGGAAGCAGTGTGAACCAACACAGAGCTGCTATGGCCCAAGGATAGGTGTGCTCTTCCAGCCCCAGCATAGAGCTGCGGTGGCAAGGCAAGAGGCACCTTCTTAGAGTTCTCCCACCATCCCTGGCAGCAAGGACCTACTGTAGCTGTGAGAGCCTCACATAACTGTAAGAACCTCTCCTCCAGCCTCACCCGAGTTGCCACAGACAGTAGAGAGATACTTTTCATCTGGCCCAGAGCTGCTTCAGTGGTGTGGGAGGGGAGGGGGAAACGAATATGGGAGTCCTCAATTCTGAGAGCACCTATATTCAAACCTCTACTTCCTAGACACATTCCAGACCCAGCACCCCCATCCACAACCTTCACCACTGCACCCCAACTCTCTCCCAGCTAGGAACCCTCTGCCATATCCCAAATGCTTCATTCCCAGTCCCACCCCCCCACCCCAGGGCCTGCACCTGCAGCCACAGCCCCCATCCGAATCCATAACAAAACACTCCAAATCTTTTGGACCCATCCCCACCACAGATGGTCCATTGCAGAATGAATTTTGTTATGTGCACCAATATGGTGGTAATGTGTTAAGTCCATACTGGTGCACATAACAAAATTCATTCCTAACGTAGACATAAAAAATTAGAGGGAATACTGCTGACAGATGTTCATTAGTAGCAACATATGCTTCTAAATGGCAAATGCTGCTATGAGGAGTGTAATCTGACCAATGGCATATAAATTTAAAGGTGTTTTGGAGAGGTGGAGCAGCCATATGGGGGAAGAGGGAGAATTAGGGGATAAGGATAAGGAAATCCCACATTTAAAGGGAATGGAGACAGAGACACAGCAGGGAAACAGCTCAGCAAGCTTGGCTGCCAAGCACATGCAGCTTCATGCACCATTCTAATAAATGATGTATGATTGGGGAGGTCACCATGTACTACCTGCAGTGGAGAAGAGGTGGGTCCTAGAATGAACTACTGAGACAGGAGGAGATAAGAGGACAGAACAGTACCCTCCAATGGAAAACAGCACACCCATACCCCACTGCTGACAACCAAGGTAGAGGGGACATCTCAATGCGTGGGAGAGGAGAAAAGAGGGTGTCCCCAAAACTCTCTACTGAAAAATAGCAATTCCCATGCCCCCACAAGCCAGATGCTTATAAAAAGAGACAAAACTTACACTGTGCACTTATGCTGTCCCCCCCCCCCCCAATTCCAGCTTCCCAATCCTCAAAAGTCACTCCCTTCCAGAATCTCCCCACAAGCCCCCTCCTGCAGATGCTCGCCACACAGGCTCTGTCAGCAAGGGAAGTTGACAGAGCCATGTGCCCTGGAGTGGCTCAGCAAGTCCAGGGTCGGGAAGGGGGTGGAAAGTTACAATTAGGGGATGAGGGAGTTGGCTAAGGCAATACCCCTACAACCCTCCCATCTGCACCTCAGAGGTTGTGTCACACATTATGCTTTTAGGCCACATCTTCACTACTGGAAAGTTCAACGCTGCAGTAGTCGATTTTCTGGAGTTCAATTTAGCGGGTCTAGTAAAGACCCTCTAAATCAAACGTTGAGGGTGCCCCTAAAGCTAGAACTCCTTGATTTGCAAGGAGTAAGGGAAGTTGATGGGAGTGTTTGCTCCTGTTGACCTCCAACTGTGGAGACAATGCCAAAGGTCGAATTAACCTAGCTACACAATTAACCTAACTAGCATTGTGTATCTTAATTCAACCTTCCAGGTATGTAAAGACAAGGCCTAAGGCGTGTTGCTATTACCAAATGGACAATTCACATAAGGGGAATTGTTCCAGTAGAAATTAAAGTTGGTGCTCTTACAAAGTGGTGCTGCGAACAAGCACCTATTGTACCAGCATATTTAGAACTCAAAAGTACCTGGATAAACTAGAGAATTGGTCTGAAATGAACAAGAGGAAATCCAATAAAGACAAATATAAATTATTACACTTAGGAAGAAAAACATATGCATAAATACAAAATGAGTAATAACTGTCTAGGTGGTGGTACTGCTTAAAGAAAAAAAAAAGTGAGGGTTATAGTTGAGCATCAGTTGAATGTGAGCCAACAATGTCATGTAGTTGTAAAAAAGGCAAATACCATTCCAGGGTGTATTGATTCAAGTGTTGTATCTAAAATATGGAAGTAATTCTCTGACTCTACTCAGCACTGTTAAAACCTGAAGTGAAGTACTATCTGCAGTCTGGGGCATTACACTTCTAAGGAAGGCCAGAGGCCAGAGGAAGGCAACAAAAATGATATAAAATATCACATCTAGAAAAAGAGATACATGAAGAAAGGTTAAACAAACTGAATATGTTTAGTCTTGAGAAAAGAAAACTTGAGGGGGAATCCGATAATATGTTAAGGGCTATAATGAATAGTACAACCACCAGTTGTTCTTGATTTCCACCAAATACAGAAGTTGTAATCAGCAGCAAGATAGATTTAGGTTAGATATGAGAAAATCTTTCCTAGTATACAGGTAGTTAAGCATTGGAATAGGCTTCAAAGGCAGGTGTTAGAATCCCTATCACTGAAGATTTTCAAGAACTGGTTAGACAAAACACTTGCCTTGGATAGTCCTGCCTCAAGACAGAGGGATAGACTTGATCAGTGGTTCTCAACATTTCCAGACTACTGTACCCCTTTTAGGAGTCTGATTTGTCTTGTATACACCCAAGAAACTTAAAAACTATATCCTTACAAAATGTAACAGTATCAGAGCACACTATCTGCTGAAAAATTACTTACTTTCTCATTTTTACTATGCAACTATACAATAATTTGGAATATAACTATTGTACTTACATTTGAATGTATAGTATACAGAGCAGTAAAAACAAGTCATTGCATGAAATTTTAGTTTGTATTGACTTCACTAAGCTCATTTTATGTAGCCTGTTGTAAAACTAGGGAAATAGGTAGATGTACCCCCGTTTGAGAACCACTGAACTAGCTGATCTCTTATGGTCCCCTTCAGCCCTATATAGCTATAATTCTGTTTCCAGGCTTGTATTGGTGCACTTTCTCTCTCAGAACCTTAGTAATGTGTAAAGTGAAGGAACATTATGGACTGGGTACTCAGAGGAGGAAGGCAATAAGAAGGGATAAAACCTACGTGCAGTGCTTCCTCCTCTGCAGGTGGTGTTATGAGATGAACACTTTTTGTACTTTGACTTCCTTGTTCTTCATGTCAACAGGAAAGCAGCACATAGGAAAAAGTGAGTCACAGGTGAATTTCCTGTCTCTGACAATTAACTTTGAGGATACAAGTAGAAGGCAAAGAAGATACCCAAACATCCCGCATCGAGGAAGTAAACAGACAGTGTTGACTTCCACTTCCAGATTTGTTATACAATGCCTCACTGTTGGTCAGAATCAAGTCTCAAATGGCTGATCCCTTCCCTCCCAGTTATTTTTCCCACTTTCTGAAACAAAAAGTTGCCTCCGATACAGTCTAAGAATTTTGCTATGTTATTTTTTCCAAGAGATATCAGGATAGTTTAAGTCCCACATTACTACCAGAACTCATGTTTTGGATATTTCTGTTATTTGTTCTAGAAATGCCTCATGCACCTTCTCTTCCTATTTGGTGAACTAGAGTAGATCCCTGCCATAATGCCATCCCCATTTTTTAACCCATTTACCTTTACCCACAGACTCTCAACTAGTCTCCCTTCCACCACTATCTGGACCTCAGAATACATATTCTTGATGTATAAAATAGCAACTCCTCCCCTTTTACTCTGCCTGAATAAGCAATATCCTTTGTGTGTGCTTGTCAGCTACCCCTTAGAATAGTGGTCCCCAACGTGGTGCCCGCGGGCGCCATGGCCCCCGCCGGGGCATTTATGTGCGCCTGCTGAATCATCTGGGCTGGCCCCTCCGCAGTGCGCGGCACATGCGCAGTGCTGCCCCGGGCACAAGGCGTGTGGGCGGCCCCGCTCCCAGGTGCGTGGTGAGTGAGCACCCCCGCCCATGGACGCCCGGCGCATGAGTGGCCCTGCCCCTGGACTCCTGGCAGCCCCGAAAGGTTGGGGACCACTGCCTTAGAAACTAGTTTAAAACTCTCCTCATTGCATTGTTCTTCCCCTTCTGAGACGATATGGGGTCTACCAGAGTAAGAACTTCTGGGGACTTACAGAAGTTGCATCTCCTACTATATTCCACAACAGTTGCTCTGTCCTCGATGCTTCTTGGAACTACTCAGTTGAATCAACAGAATTTCACTGGGTTGGAGGTGGAGGGTTAGAAATGGCAGGATTCAAAGCCTACTATTCAGTTATCTTACATATAATCGAAATTTTTAAGATAACTATATTACATCAGTTCATTGTTTTGAGAAACTGAAAGATACCTGTGTTTTTATGAACTTTGTTACTATGGGTAGTACACACAAGCTGAAGGAAAAGCTCTGAAAGTTAAAAAGGAACCCAAATTACAAGGGACAATTTTTTTTTAAGGATAGACCTCAACGTAGGTAGTCAAAAATAAATTTGTAAACCTATTTCCAAAATAGTTCACGTAAGCCTGCTAATTGCCAAACGGGCTGTTTATATGCCACGTGCATACCCATTTGCTTTTTTTAGTTTGGACCTAGATAAGTACACTTAACCTTTTTTAGATTTAAGTTACCTCTGACCTTGACAAAATTATACCTTATTACGTAAGCAAGTCATTCAAGACTTTAAAAACAATCAACATGTGCAAACTAAATTAAGTGGCACTAGAGCTCACACACAAAGCCAGAATACCATTAAGTATCTGAACATTTTACATGATTTAATATTTACAGAAAAAACACTTTCCTTTATATTTAAAATCTATTAGCCATCTATTTACCTTAACAAAGGGAAGGTTAAAGGGTGACTTCATTACAGGTTAAATATCTACATGGAGAACAAATACTTAATAATGGGCACTTCCAATTACCAGAAAAAATTACAATACAATAAAACGGCTAGTAGTTGAAGCTAGATTCAGACTGGAAATAGGGCATAAATTTTTAATGGTGTGAGTAATTAGACATTGAAGCACCTTACCATAGATCATGACTGATTCTCCATCACTGACATTTTTAAAATTAAGATGGGATGTTTGTGTAAAAAATATGCTCTAGGAATTATAAGGAATTTCTATTATTTGTTTTAGCATCAGACTAGATGTGGTCACTTCCAGCTTTGAAATCTATAAATCTATGAACATATGTTCAAAATAATGTACAGTCTAATTTAAGTTCTTATTTAGAACCTACACAGAACTTAAGTGCTTTAAAAATTTTTTAAACTCTTATGTAAAATTACTTTGGTCCAAATATAGCTCTGAAATACAATATCGTAAAAATATTGCAGCCGATAGAGTTACTCCAAAGATACACCAGATTTATATAACAAATTGATTTCTATATACTATTGCATTATGTATCATTTTATAGTTCATAGTATTAAAATCTGGAATTCTAAATATTTTAAATATTTCATAGTGGAGGTCTTATTCATCATTCATTTCATCTGACAGAATTTACTCACATAATAATATTTGTACTTTCAACTTGTGATATGAACTAAAATTCTTTCTTCCCAATGGCAGTATTT